>NC_051386.1:64866435-64868935 GCF_015228065.2 Penaeus monodon | reverse complement strand
ATATATATATATATATATATATATATATATATATATATATATATATATATATATATATATATATATACTGAACTGTAATCCCGACCCACTGGCATGAGTCGGAACAAATACGGTGTCTCGCCGGGAAGCAACGACAAGAAGCTGACTCCATGAACTTATTGGAAGGGAAATTCTACTTCACGAAAAGACAAGAACGAGACCCTCTGACATATTGGGCAATATGGACTCGCATCAACTAAACATTTTCTTTTTCTTTGTCACGGCTTTATATCTTTCATTTAGTAAATGTGTTTTCTAAATAAACGGTTGTACATGATGACAGCCTCTAAAATGTGGTCATATACTTTCGTATATTCAGCGGGAATAAATTTTACATAAAATCATCAACTTGCGAAACTTTCCCCTTTTCCTTGTCTCCGTTCAATACTGTGACCATGAGAATGGATCCATCTGTATTCTAGATATTGCAAATGATATTGCACTGACTCTGAAATGTAATATGTTTCGTCTTTTCATCTCGCTTTCTCCTAGATATTTTCTTTATTTCACTGCCAGAGAGTTTATGAGTTTTGTTTGTTTCCTTGCTGTCATTCTTTTGGCTCGGGTGTTTTATTTAACAACTATGGATAATATCTTTTTTTTTATTACAGCTTCTACATTTCAATAAATTAGTGTATAATAGACTAATAAATAGTGTAATACTAGTACTTAATGAATTTATGGTAAAGAGACACTTATATACACACATTCCATAACAACGGCATTAATAGAAATAAAAATCTGACCAGTGATACGAACGATAGCTATAATAATGATGACAATGATAATAATAGTGCTAAGGATAGCAATAATGTCTACAACAACAGCAGTGACAATCACTATATTTAGAGTTACTCTCTCCTCCCGTGTTCCTTTCCCCCTCTCTCTTCCTTTCCATTCCCGCTCTATCACCCCATCTCGCTCCCGCGTTTTCCTTAAGTTCACTCCTCTCCTCCCACTCTATGTCCTTTATCGGCTTCCTCACACTTCTCTCTTCTTCCCCCTTAAACGCATTCGCCTCCTTCGCTCCCTTATTCTCTTTGCTTCCTCCTCCATCCCCCTTTTTCTCTGAACTCCTCTCCTTTTTCCCTTCCCCTTTTAATCCTTCCGTTCCTTCTTTGTTTAGCCGTCCCTGTCGCCCTTTTCCCTTTAGGCTCCCTCCCCTTCATTTCTCCCGCTCGTGCCTTCCTTCTTAGACTATCCTCTCGGATAGTCGTGTAAATAATAAATAAACTGTCGGTCTCACTCTTTCAATGCAATGTACTTGTCTCAAAGAATATTATTTAAAATAAATGATGATAATGATATCAAGAATATTAATAGTGAGCATAATAATAATAATAATTATGATCATAAAATAATAATAATAAGATAATCGCAGCTACAACTACTACTTATATTAATACTGATACTATTATCACTACCACTACTACTGCTATTGTTACTTCTACAAGTAATATCAATGGAATTAGTAATAAGAGTAAAAATTATGTAAGATAACGATTATGATAATAATTATAAGAATGGTAATAACAGTAATAATAAATTTAATAATAAACAAGTCTGTGATGATAATAATGAAAAAGACTCATAATGATAAATGTTAGTATAAAAACACTCACACACGTGTATTTGTAGAAAAATGACAGATGGAGTGATAGATATATAGATGGAGAGAATTACTTGTTAATAGATAGGGAGAATGAAAAATGGTATAATGGCACTAATTAAGATTATTCTGATTTTCTTTATATTTGTGCCTTATAGAGATTCCCTGCTATCAGTCACAAAAATGGATGTTCTAAGAATCGTTAAAAAGGCAATACATATGGAGAAAAAATCAAAAGGTCTTTTTTTTTATCCCATTATAAGTAATCAAAGTATCCTCCATGCCCCAACATTCATTTGAGGGTATTTAACGCAAAGTGTTCTAAAAATATTTTTTTCTAAAAAGATTCCAATACCTTTGATTTTGGCTCGGAGAGGGATGAAAGCGAGAATCAGTGAAGTGTCCAAATGTTATTGTTTACTTTCTCTTTCAATATTTGTTATACTTAGAAAAAATATTTATATAAGTATGAACTGTGTATCTGGCTGTGCGCGCGCGCCGCGTGTGTGTATGTGGTGTGTGGTGTGTGGTGTGTGTGGTGTGTGTGTGTGTGTGTGTGGGTGTGTGTTGTGTGTGTGTGGTGTTGTGGCGTGGTCTATGTGTGTCCGTGCAGATAGATGCAAAAGATGCAGTTAGATTTCATCAGGTCAAGAATTTCTTTTTCCTTTACCCTTTACTGACGACGCCTCAAATATCGAGTGTCTTCGTTCCGCTCCTCCTTCTTTTCAGAGCGAGGATTGTTAACGTCAAAGCTAATAATGTTGGAAATTATGATAATAATGGTGAAGGATGAATGATGCACAAAACTTGTGTACGCCGAATATAGTTTTTTTTTGGATGAGGTGGGAGGGT
>NC_051386.1:64846435-64858935 GCF_015228065.2 Penaeus monodon | reverse complement strand
TTGGATAACTGGCTAACTATGAGTGACGTCACAAAGAACTACGAGGAGCTGTTTGACTTCTTAATTCACGACCAGATGTTAAACAATTGTCCTTTTAAACTTCGTGTTTTTCTTAAGGAGCGAGCCTTTGAAACTACTCCTGACATGGCGCAAGCAGCCGATAGATTTCGTTGTGCACACAAATCTTTCAAAACCCGTAAAGTGCCTATCAAGGAAGATCCGGATACAAGGAACGGTACTAAAACTGGCGTTAGGGATAAGGTCGTGTGTCACCACTGTTCCAAGCCAGGTCATATACGCCCTTCTTGCCCCGACTTAATGCTTGGTAAATGCAAGTCCAATTTGATTCTGGCTGTTCGTCCATCATCATTAAAGAATCACTCATCCCCGCCACGACGAGGCGAGGGAAAATGGTCACTCTGTACGACTACCTTGGAGTGGGCCGGACTTTTCCAACTGTGCGTTGTCTAATAAAGAGCGAATTTTTGATTGGGTGGTTCAACGTTGTTGTTGCTCCTATCAAGTTCACCGATGTTCTCGTAGGTATGGTGCAGGGTGTCGCAGTGCTATCCGTGAATAACCCTAAACTTAATGTTTCGGTAAATTCATCTAACCGTACAGACATCGTGAATGCAGTTGCCACGAGATCTGCTAAAGTAAAGGACGATACCGCAAAACTGACCGTTTCTGATTTTCAGTTTGATAATGTCTCTAGGAATGATTTTGTAAATGTTCAGATTAAATGTTCTCTCGAAAATATCAGAGCTAAAGTAAAAATTAAAGATGTAGAAAATGTAAAGAGTCGTTCTGTAAAATACGAAATCGTGGAAGGGTTAATTTACAGAGTGTGCATTAAAAGCAAGCATGAGCATGAAGTAGGTGTTAAACAGTTAGTAGTACCTCGGAAGTTTGTAAGTGTGATCCTTTCAACCGCTCATGATTCTCCTGTAGCAGGTCATTTTCCCAGGAAAACACAGATTTTTATATTTTTTTTGGGTCAGTGTGCGGGAGCGGAATAAAACTAACTGTGTTCATGTCACGTAGATGTGAAAGACGCGTCCTAAAGGTAGAAATGGGAAAGTCTCCTTGTTCAGAGTCGATAAAAAGCGAAGCTAGGCGATGAGCATGAAGTAGGTGTTAAACATATTAGTATTACTGGAAGATTTGAAGTGTGTGCCTTCAAATCGCTAGATCTCCTGTAGTAGGCATTTTCTCAAAGGGAACCACAGATTTGGTATACCGAAAGAAATACTTTCCGATCCCGGAACTCCGTTCAAATCCGATTTAATGGCGGAGATAAACAGACTGCTCTCGATACAAGCATTATTTACGAGCCCTTACCATGCATGCTGCAACGGAACTGTAGAGAGATTTCACGCAGTGTTAAAGTCCATGCTTAAGAAACTCTGCGGCGAACGCCCCCAAGATTGGGATCGCTACATTCCGTCTGTCCTGTTCGCGTACCGCGAGGTTCCTAACGATACTCTAATATTCAGCCCATTTCAGTTGTTATACGGTCGCAAAGTCTGTGGTCCACTGTCCATTCTTCATGATCTATGGACCAGAGATGACATCAATGATGAGGCTAAAAGCACTTATCAGTACGTTCTTGATCTGCGATCCCAATTAGAGGAATCCGCCCAAATGGCTTCATCCCATGCATACGTTTCTGGCAAGATGTATAAAGTTTATCTTGACAAAAGTGCTAATGTACGCAATTTAAACGAGGGCGACTTGTTTTGTTGCCGACATCTCACAACAAGTTAACCATGAAGTGGAAATGACCTTATTCGGTAGTGAAGAAACACGATAACGGCGTAGATTACGTGGTAAGGGTTAATTCGAAGAAGAAATTGTATCACATAAATATGCTAAAGAAATATTTGAGGCGTGACGAAGTTTCTTTGCAATTATGCCAGGTATGCGTTGTAGACGACTGTCCGACATCAGAGGAAAAAGCGAATTTTGCATGCGATATCCCTGAGTTGTATGAAGCTAGTAAGTGCAAAATAAATCTTAATCCCGAATTGTCAAGTGAGCAAGTAGCAGAGTTAAAACAGCTAATAGCTGAATTCTCCGACGTGTTTTCGGATAAACCAGGTGTAACCAGAACGGTCAAATGTGACATTAATTTGACAACAGATTCATACTAAGCCGTACCCTATTCCCCATCATCTCCGAAAAACTTTTGATGAGGAAGTGGATAGAATGCTAACTTTAGGCGTTATCGAACCATCGATATCTCCCTATTGCTCACCCGTTGTGCTAGTTAAAAAGGCAGATAATTCACAGCGCTTCTGCGTAGATTTTAGGGCTCTGAATGACGTAAGCGTTTTCGACGCTGAACCAATGCCAACGATGATGAAGCATTAGGTAATTTTGTGGGAGACGTTTACTTTACAGAATTAGATCTTTGTAAGAGGTATTGGCAAATTCCATTATCGAAAAGGCAAAACCGTACATGGCTTTTGCTACGACTAAATATGGACTTATGCAATTCACGGAACTTCCGTTCGGTTTACGTACGGCGTGTGCTAGTTTTATTAAATTAATGCGTAAAGTTACTACAGGACTGACGAATGTAGAATGCTATTTCGACAATTTATTGGTGCATAGCTCATCATTTAATAATCTCTTAGTTCATTAAAGGAATCTCCTGGAAAGATTGCGAGTGCACGGGTTAACTGCTGGGCCTAGCAAGTGTTTTCTAGCTTTCCCAATATAAATATATAGGGTTTAATCTTGCTGAGAAGGGCTTTGAGTACCCTTCCAGATAAGGGTTAATGCAATTAAAAATATACCGATGTTGGAAACCAAGAAACAGCTACGTAATTTCCTGGGAACGCTTTCATTTTATCGTAAGTTCATCCCGAACTTGGCTTACCTTGTGCATCCTTTGAACTCTCTTCTGAAGAAATTTACTCCTAATAAGCTGAATTTAACCCCTGATCTGGTTAAAAGTTCGACGAGAAAAGGATTTGTTGGTAAATGCTCCAATCTTAACTCTGCCTGATTACGAAAAGACCTTTTATCTCCGAACAGACGTCAGCGACATGGGTCTTGGGGCGGTGTTGTTGCAGAATGTGGATGATGTTCTCATGCCCATCGCTTACGCGAGTAGAATGCTCTCCAACTCGGAATGTCGTTATGCCATAAGAGAGCGAGAAGCCTTAGCTATGAAAGCTATTGAAAGGTTCTGGTGTTATTTGTATGGCCGCGAGTTTGTCTTACAGACCGATCTACAACCATTAACGTACGTCAGAAACATAAAAAACAGCAATGGTCGACTTATGCGTTGGTCACTGGCTCTCCAGTAATATGCATTTACGACAGAATATATCAAAGGTCAAGACAGTGTTGGTGCAGACATACTTAGTCGACGTTCATTGTAATTTGATTGTATAGATCACAATGCAATGTAAGAGAAACCCACTTTCACTTAAAATCGTATGAATTTTAAGTCAAAATGGGGGGCTTTGTACAGGGTTTGGTGATGGTTTCTCTTATTGTTGTTTTTATTTCTTGTGTGCGAAGTGTGAGAGTGATTGCGTGCGGGCTTGTGTGCGTCAGCGAACCATTTGCTCTACCCAGACGACCTATTTCCCCGCTTTGAACCAGAAGAAAGCCATGGTCGGTGGTCGCCATTATATGGTCAGCCACTTGGCTCCGAACTTCACACTGATACATATTCCTCCATACTTTGAAGTCGCCCACCGTGGTCACATACCCTAGGCTGCATTACCCTAGGTTGCATTACCCTGGGCTGCATTACCCTGGGCTGCATTACCCTGGGCTGCATTTCCCTGGGCTGTATTACCCAGGGCTCTATTACCTGGGTCCGCACTATCCTGATTCGCATTATCCCGGTCCACACTATCCCGAGCTGCCTGACCCCGTGCGACATGACCCCGGGCTTGGACTCATTGGACTTCTATATAATATATATACATCTGTACAAAAGTGATTTTTGTTCGTTACATATTGAAAATATATATTGAATATAATAGCACGTTTACTATTTCTTCCTTTGAAGCAATCTATTCCCCAGAGGATAAAAGAAAAGAACAAGAGATTAAGCAGATAAAATTTCCGACAAATATGTCATATAAGAGATCTTGTTACTGAAGGAAAATTTATATATATAAGTTATTAAATGAGAGGAAACCTCGGACATTCTTGTTATCATTATCATTATCATTATCATTATCATTATCATTATCATTATCATTATCATTATCATTATTATTATTATTATTATTATTATTATTATTATTGTTATTATTATTATTATTATTATGTCATTATTATCATTATCATTATCATTATCATTATCATTATCATTATCATTATTATTATTATTATTAATATTATAACAATAACAGTAATA
This sequence comes from Penaeus monodon, assembly GCF_015228065.2. NCBI lineage: Eukaryota > Metazoa > Arthropoda > Malacostraca > Decapoda > Penaeidae > Penaeus > Penaeus monodon. The sequence goes on along the minus strand of NC_051386.1, from coordinate 64,854,548 downwards.
GTGATGATGATGGTGATGATTAACGGTGTTAGTGATGATGAAAAATAATAATAATAACAATTATAACAATGATGTTCATAATGATAATGATACTGATGATAATAGTAATAGTAATAGTATAATAATAATAATAATAATATTATAATAATAATAATAATAATAATAATAATAATAATAATAATAATAATATATAACAATAACAATAATAACAATAATAAAAATAACACCAGTTAATAATAATAATAATAACGATAATAATAATGATAATGACAATTATGTGAATGTATATACGTATTGAAGAAACAACGTGGAAAGGTCGGTTGGACGGACTAGCCATATTTGACAACTCTGTATAGACGGAATAGTTCGTATGTAGAATTATACAGGATCCGTGTCTCTCCAGTGTTATCAGCTTAAAGGTTGTAAGTATATGACATACTCATTTGCCTTGCTATATTTTGTGCATACTATATATCTACTGCGTAGTCTTGCATTTGTATCTTATATATAAGGTAGACATAATAATGAATTATAGAATGTATAATTTATTCTTCATCCATTTCTTTGGTATTTATCCTGTATGGATGGATTGTGTATTTTTCTCTCTTAATACCCCCTTCACAAATAGTGAAGATAATAATAATAACAATGATAACTATAATACATAAATAGCTAAAAATCTTGGATAGGATTGTTAATTCCTATTTGTCGAGATTAATCAAAGTGTAACATTCACACATACAGTTTTCCTGATTTGTCTCAGTTTTTTTGTTTTAAAATTCTTGTTACCTTCACTTTGTGTCATTTATCCAAAGAAACCTTTTCCCAAGGATTAAAAAAAAAAAAAAAAATAGAAATTATGTTCGTCATACTTGGTTTTCTTATCTAAAGTGCTTAACGTTTTCGCATGCATGACCACATGTGTATATTTTATGCGTTGGTATATTTCAAGAGACTTTATCAAGAAATATTTTCGACTTGGCTTAGAAGCTTGTTAAGTGTTTGATAAATTATGTCTAATGATTCACTTTTATAGATTCAGTGTGTCACTGAGCTTGTCTTGTATATTAAAGATGAAGTCACATTTAAGATTTTTTTTTCTTTTCTCTCTCTCTCTCTCTCTCTCTCTCTCTCTCTCTCTCTCTCTATATATATATATATATATATATATATATATATATATATATATATATATATATGCATGCACACACACACACACACACACACACACACACACACACACACACACACACACACACACACACACACACACACACACACACACACACACACACACATATATATACATAATCATCATCAGCCTGAATAGATCCACTGTTGGACGAAGGCCTCTCCCAATATTTTCCAGCTTTGTCTGTCTTGCGTTATTTGTTTCCAGTCTAGGCCTCCAAATTTCGTTATTTCGTCACGCCTTCTTGTCACTGGTCTGGCCCCTGGCCTCTTTATGCTATCTATAATCCAGTCTGTTACTTTCTTTGTCTATCTGTTGTCCTGTCTCCGACGTATACGACCTGCCCATTGCCATGTTTTTTATTTTGATGTTCTCAAATATATGTTCCAGTTTTGTTTGTTCCCTGATCGACGTCGCCCTCATCGGATCTCTTAGGTTAATTCCCAACATCAACTTTCCTTCCCTCTCTGGGCACTTATTGGTTTTCTCTCCAGTAATTTGCTTGTAGTCCATGTCTTTGATCCATAGGTCATAACTGGGAGGACGCATTGGTTAAAGACTTTTCTTTTTAAACATAATGGCAAAGAGCCTCTTAGTATGCTACTGTGTCTGCCGAAGGCACTCCAGCCTAGAGTGATGCATCACTTAATTTCCCCGTCGCCAGATGTGTTTGTAAGAGTTGCCCTAGGTATATATACTTGTCTACTACCTTTAGCACTTCACCTTGTACATGTATCTGTTCGAATTGAACTCTACTGTTAAACATGATCTTAGTCTTTTTCTTGTTCATTCTAAGTCCGATTTTCAGACTTTCTTTATTCAGATCGTTTATTAGCTGCTGCATTTCATTTGCAGATTCATTGCAAATCTTAGATTATTTAGGTATTCGTCTCCTATTTTTATACCCTTTCTGTTCCATTCTAGCTTCTTGAATATTTCCTCAAGACAAGCTGTAAACAATTTAGGTGAGATGGTATTGCCCTGTCTAACACCTTTTTTATCAGATTGATGGTTGCTATCCTATCTTCGTATATATCTTCCAATATTTTACAATATACCATATCTACTCCCTGTCTTCTGATCCATAGGTCATAACTGTGAGAACACACTAGTTAAAGACTTTTCTTTTTAGACATAACGACAAGGATTGATTGATTGATTATCTAAAATTGTCTGCCGTGTCAACAGCTAAGGTCATTAGCGGCGAACACCTTGTTAGATAGAAATATTAAAATATTTAATACTTTAAAATTATAAAAAAAATCTCTTACAAACAACAATAAATATATTAAAAATCAAAGCATAAATATTATGCTCTAAATGTATAAAATTATTGATAAATATTATGCATAATTAGATTTTTTAAAAAATATCACCCTCCCTAAGGAAACTAATAAGACCTATGTCACAATATCCCCCAATCTTTTTCAGTGTATATGGGGAGACAAGTAATACATCTTTGGTCTGAGAATGTTGCGCTTTTTTTCCACTACATGTGCGACCGTTAATGGTTCTTGACACCCCCACTCAAAGTGCTACACTTTTAGCCATCATCGGTCCATGAGTCAGTCTTGTGTCCCCGATTCCTAGTTGTTAATCAAACTTCTATTTTTCGGTTGGGATGGATGCTGGTCATCCAACTGTCAAGGTCATCTCTAATCTCTCGCAGTTTTTTCTAGAGGTATCCTCCATTGTTTCCTCTATCACGAAGACAACTCCTGATGCTGGGTTTCAGGTCGGGTGTGGGAGAGGACAGCGAGCATCACAGGGCTAAGTGGAAGCCTTGCCTTTTGATCAGCTCGTCATTCCCAATGATACCAACATGTGCTGGCACCCAACATAGAGTTATCTTTTACGTGTTGACATTAGTGCAAGCCAATCTTGAACCTCCCTCACTACTGGATGTGATGAGTTTAAGCTCTTGATTGCTTGCAAGGCACTACGAGAGTCACAATATATCACAATAGAATGGTTCGTAAGATCTCTAGTCATCTTAACTGCAGCAAGGATGGCATGTAACTCTGCAATGAAGATCAAGGTTGCTAGAGAAAAAATCCCCAGATGCAGTCTTCCTTCTGCTCATTGGTGCAAAGCCCCGCTATTTTCAGATTTCGAACCATCTGTATATAGGGCATCGATCCTAGGTACTTAGAAATGTGCTGAAGAAATCTCTCTCTAACTTCTGCTTCTGATCTCTCCTTTTTCCCAATTCCGACCAAATCCAGCTCAACTTGATTAGTCAAGGGGGGAGTTGGGAAATTCCAGCAGCCAGAACCTTAGTGAGATTTAAATTAAGATCTTCCACAAGATTCCTCATTCTCCTACCATAGGATCGGCTATCCTCAAGGGGGTTGTAAACCAATCTGGATGTAGGAGATCCTGGAAAACCTTTGTATCTCGTGTAGTAATCAGGTTCATGTGTCCCGGTGTAATGAAAGAGGTGTTCTCTACTCTCAGCATACAGGACTCCACAGGTGAAAACCCGAAAGCCCCAGTACAGATTCTAAGAGCTTCATTATGAAACGAGTCCAGTATCCGGAGGACAGTGGGAGTTGAGATGAATAAGCCTCACATCCTAATCAAGCTTACTACAAATGATAGTTGGGCCCCCTGAACAAATGATTTATTGCAGCCTGCATGTGTCCTTGTAATCGTGTAAGCTTCCTCCTGAGCATTACAGTGTAAAGTCATCCAAAAATAGCTTACATGATACAGCACTTGGAACAACTTTTACAAAGTCATTTATAGCAATGGCAAAAAAGGGTCCCCCTTAAGACACTCCCTTTTGGGACCCATTCCAGCTGATCTTTCAGGTTAGAGAAAATTTTCCCACCCCAACTCTAAAATTCCTGTTTAGTAAGGAAGCTTTGTAAAGAAAGTAGGTAATGCCCTCTTAAACCAGTCATACAGCTTCATGAGTATGCCCTGCTTCCAAGTATATCGTAGGCCTTTTGAAGGTCAAAGACTGGTAACATGTGACGTCGCTGTGTGAAGGAGTTCTGTATAGCAGTTTTCCATCCTTAGAAGTGCATCTGTGGTCGATCTCAATCTTCTAAACCCATATTGATATGGGGGCAGTACGTTTTCCTTTCTAGCAGCCATGTCAACCTGAAGTTTACCATTTTCTCCATCAGCTTTCAGATGCAGCTGGTAAGGGGAAATTGGTCTGTAATTATTTGGTGTGGAGGCAACCTTGCCAGGTTTAGGGGCAGGAATGATTATAACCTCTTTCCATGTGCATGGCACTTTTACCCTCCCTATAGATCCTATTGAATAGGTCCAACAGGAACTTCTGGGAGCTCTCCGGTAAGTGAGATATCATTTGGTATGGAATATCGTCACTTCCTAGGGCAGTCTTATGGCAGAGCTGCAAAGCAGTCCATCTCTTTTCACAAAAATGGCAAGTTGTATGGAAGTTCTGCTGCAGTCCTACTGAAGACGACACTGGGTGTCGTTCCTGTTCAACCGAAGAGTGGAGAATCAGGCAGTGTAAGAGCTCCAGAGGAGAATCCTGCCATAGATTTAGCTTTGCTCATTAGCAGCATTTTTTTGTCTGTGATGATTATGCCATCTATCTTCAAAGCAGGTGGTGACAGTGATGTACTTATGTGGAGGAAGGTAGATATATGTAACAGATCCATGACTGAACACCATCAATGGTCTTCACTACTAGGTACTTAATATTGAAATACTTTTATATTTACCAGGTAAGATTTCCTTAGTGGATTGAGAGGGACTTTTCACCTTTTTACCTAGTTTGGGAGCCCAGGAACCATACAATTCCCAAAACTTTCCCTTTGGAAGCTGGAAAGGTTCCAGAGTGAATGTGAAGTTCCAGAGGAAATGGTCGGGGGATTGCATAAGTCATCAGGGAGAGAGCTAGATCTCTGTAAATTTGTAATACTCGTTTCAAATTAGAATTCCCCATTTCATCCCCCCCCCCCCCCACCATGGAGTTTCCCAAAGAGGGGAAGCTATAGTTGGGGATCAAAATCTCCCAACAGCCACAGGGGTAATGAGGAAATATATGCAGCCACTATTACAGTAATGAAAGGCAGTCACGGACCTATGTGCTAAACCGACTGAACAGTGCCTGCTTGACCCTAGCGATATTTGACCCGGGCCCATTGACTTGCCCGGGCCTTGATGAAGCCACCTGTCTTACCAGAAAGTGTCGCTAGCTGCAGGGCACAGCATGAGCATCGCTCAACCTCCAGGACTCCTGTCTCCTGATAATACAGGATCCATGCACGGCAAACGCATGTGGGAGAGTTCTCCCTAGACCAAATGGAACGAACCAGGGGTGGATGCCCCATCCACTCTCTAGGCCTTGGTGCACCAGGAAGCCATTTTGTCTCATTCCTCACTGGTGACCCCTCCAGTATGGTGACCTCTGGTCCGGCTCACCAGATCATTGGACCTCAAGCTCCCCCGCGGCAAGGCGCTTCCGTTAGGGGGCCATGCTCGGAACGATCCTGATCGCCGCCGTAAGCTCTTTCACCTCCTCGGAGGGAGGGTCGTTGCTCTGTTGTGCAGTCTGGTTTTTGATTGAGTGGCAGACAACCAAGTTACTCCACACCTACTGCTTAGATCTATCTTGATGGGGGGGAGGGGGTTAGTTTTGCCGTTATGCCACAGATAAGCCCCTCCAGCAGAGTTGTCCCTGTCAGGTATGGACCTATGAGCAGCAATGCACGAGCCTCGACACTACACTAGGGTATACTTCCGTGAGCATGGACTTCATATATATATATATATATATATATATATATATATATATATATATATATATATATAATATATATATATATATATATATATGTATACTAGTAATATATATTATATATTATATATATATAATATAGATATATAATATATATATAATATATATATATAATATATATATATATATTATATATATATATATATATATATATATGATATATATATCATATAATTATATATAATATATATATATAATATAAAAAAAAATTATATTTTATATATGTAATATATCTATATTATTATAATTATAGTATAGATTATATATATATATATATATATATATATCATATATATATGTATATATATATATATATTTTATATATTATAATACAAATATATATATATGATATATATATATATATTATATATATATAATGATATATATTATATATATATATATATTATATATATATATATATATATATAATTAATTTTAAAAATTATATATATATATAGGGGGGTTTTATAACTTATAATAAAATTTTATATAAATATTACTATTTCATATAATTATATGAATATATATATTATATATTTATATTATATTACATTATACATATATACACAACAACACACAGAAAACATGTATATTTTTCACAACTTTTATCATTAATAGGAAAGGGGAAATTCCTAATACAATCTAGAGGGAACATGATTTGTTTCGCCTTTCCCTCTTTCTTACTTCGTGCCAAATATACCCTCAACATTCAGTACTATATTGCAACTAATACCTTCCATACCTGCAGACGAGAGTCGGAAGGAAGAGGCATGTGCAGAACACAAGAAAGACCTCAAATGAAGCCAATGATCCTTCCAAAACATGGATTACGTGGGAGATACTTTTTTTCCGTTGAAGTGCGTGAATCAGGTGTAGCGCTGCACAATGCTGCAAATAGGTCTTATATTTCACGTGTTCACGCAGTTGGATATTCATTTGTGATTTTTCTCTGTCTCTTTCTTAGAGCTCGATTTTATCAGTATACATTTGTCTGCATTCGTGTAGTTATTTGTTATCTACTGCCTTTTTATGCTCCAGTACGTAGTCAAATTTGATTAATCTTTGGACACCACCTCCTCACACACACTTACTGTGGGTGAGTTTGTATGCTTTCTGAGAAGGTGAATTCAAAATACGACTGACATACCGAATGAATTATTAATGACGTTACGTTTGTTTTTAAATTGTATCTATATTATTAAGAATACATTCGGTATATCAGTAGGTATTTTGAATTCACCTTCTCATAAAACATACAAACTCACCCAGATTATGGTTGTGTGAGGAGATGGTGTCCAGAAATCAATTAAATTTGACTACTTACCAGTTGATAACAAGTAACTGAATCCTGCCATTTCAAATAAATAAATAAATAAATAAAAGGCTATACCCAGTCACTTTCGGATTCGGAAATTCAGTTACCGTTCAAACTACTGAAGTCATTGGTTGAGAGCCGCCACCCTACTGCCCTCTATTTGCTCGTTGCATATAAAGTACCCTTCCCCCTCGAGGCGTTTAATAAAAGTTGAATGATGCATTGTCTGGGTCAATGCAATTTGCCGAGGAACCGGAAAACCTCACTGTTCCTGGGGAAAATTTTAGAAGTGACCTTTAAGACAATTATTGGCGAGGGATGAGAATGAGAACCCGAAAAAAGGAAAATGTTTGGGGCGAAGGCCTTCACAGAGCTAAAATAAGCGTGTGGTCTTCCCTTATTTCATTCTCTATTTCAAGTTTAAACTTACAAATTGCACACCATCATTGTAATACACACACACATACATACATACATGCATACATACACACACACACACACACACACACACACACACACACACACACACACACACACACACACACACATATATATATATATATATATATATATATATATATATATATATATATATATATATATATATTACTCTTACCCTTACATGCAACCTAGGGTAAAGATGTAGATTTGTCCAATAAAATATACACACATGGATAGATATAATGAAAAAAGAGAGAAAAAAAATATTATTTTTGTAGTGAAAGAATAGCATGGTAAATCTAAACGTCTGTGCTGTTGCTGTATTATCCTTGACGTTAATGAAACCAAAAGTCGTAATCAGCTTCTGTTTACTTTTATGAAT
>NC_051386.1:64828935-64831435 GCF_015228065.2 Penaeus monodon | reverse complement strand
AATGGCGTTGGCGCAGCTGGGTGAGTACATCACCCAGCTGACCAATAGCATCTACAGCTTCCTGCTGGACTATTGTCTCTTGCGAGTACAGCTCCGGGTAGTGTTTGACACATCTGTCTAGTTGTTCACTACATATAACATCATCATCATCAAGGGGCTAACGCCGACGGGGGCGCATGGCCGCATCCACACTTCGTTTCCAGCTACGAGGATCCCTGGAGGCGAGTCTCCAGGTAGGCCCATGGCCCATCTCTAATTCCTTGCAACACATCTTGTCGAGCTGCCCAAGCCATGGGTCATCCCACAGGCCTCCTCCACCCAGGGTTGTCTCACAGAGAGACAGCCTGATGGGCAGGGTCGTCCACAGGGAAACGAGCTAAGTGCCCATATAGTCTGAGTTGGAAATCCCGGATTATGCAAGTAACAGGTCCCATGCCAGTCTCAAGGTGTAACCGCTGGTTGGACACATGGTCCTGCCAACTGTACCCCATGATCCGGCAAAGGGACTTGTTACAAAAGGCATCAAGACGAGACTCCAAGACACTGGGTAGCGTCCAGGTTTCGCTTCCATAGAGCAAAACTGGCAGTATCAAGGCCTTGAAGACATGCAGCTTGGTCCTTCTGCATAGGTACCGGCATCTCCACATGCTCTTGTTGATCGAGTTCATAGCTCCTGTTGCCAGACCAATCCGTTTATTGACTTCTTGGTCTGACAGCCCAGAGATATGGACTATGCTACCAAGGTATGTAAAACTGGGTCAACTGAACGGGTTCCCCTAACAGGCCCCCAAAGTCCTGAATCTTGGTCTGGGTCCAGGAGACCACTAGTCCTAGGGGCTTCGCCTCATTGCTAAATGCATCAAGAGCCGCCATCAGTGACTCCAAGGACTCAGATAGGATAGCAACATCGTCGGCAAAGCCAAGTTCTGAGATCTTGATATTGCCTAGTGTTGTTCCACACTGACTTTGGCTAGTAGCTCTGCCTATTATCCAGTCCATACAGGTGTTGAAAAGTATTGGTGCAACGACACAACCTTGCCTCACCCTTGAATTAACAGGGGAGAAATTCGGCAGACCCCCACCACACTTTACACCACTTTCAGTACCAGTATAAAGGCTTGCTATTAGGCCAATAATCTGTGTCAGAATTCACCTGAGTCTCAGGATCGATTCCCGATGTACCGAGTCAAACGCCTTCTTGAGGTCGATGTAGGTTGCAGGCAACCCATGACCAAACTCACGACGGCGTTCCACAATTACTTGAAGCACTAGTATACGGTCTATTGTGAACTTGCCAGAAGTAAATCAAGACTGCTCCGGTCTCTGATGCCTCTGTAGGTGGTTGCGGATCTGTTTCAGCAGAATGTTGGCGAGAACCTTGCCTGGTATGCTGAGCAGTGTAATGCCACGGTAGTTGCTACAATCTCAACGATCCCCTTTTCCCCTTCCAGAGAAGGATGATCACGTCCCTCAGCAGGTCAGGGGGAATGGTACCAGACTGCCAGATGGCAGTCAGGACTGTATGCAGGCCCTGAGCCATAGGTTCACCCCCAGCCTTTAGCAGTTCAGCAGGGATATCACATATGCCTGTAGCTTTCCCACTCTTCAGCTTGGAAATTGCCATCCAAACCTCTGTTAGGGTAGGAGGTTCCTCGCTGATGGGTGGGTCCGGCACAGGCACTGTGACATCACTTGCATCCAAGCTAACTATTGGAGGGTCTACCTGATACAACTGCTCAAAATACTCAGCCCAACGTTCACAATCCCCAACATGATCTGAGATGATCTGTCCATCCGCTGATCAGACTGCAGTCATCTGTGAGGAGGGCTCAGAGTTCAGCTTTCTCAGGGCTTGGAAGGCAGGACGAAGGTCGTTTACCAAGAAATGGCCTTCAACCTCCTCAGCAAGATTCTTGATGAACTGTTCCTTGTCCCTTCTCAGCAATGTCCAGGCCCTACATGCCATGGAGCGACGCAAGATTTGATTACCATTCAACCGAGCCATGCAACATGCTTCAGTGGCCTCTAATATCTCCAGGGAATTGAAATTCTGCCTTGGCCTCGGGTGTACATCAATGGACTCCTGGGCTGCTTCGAGTGTTATGCAGTTGAAGAGCTCCCACAGAGCAACTGGGTCCATCAGGTTGTCGAGTTCTGTGAATCGGTCAGAGACTGCCATGGTAAACCCACAGGCACACTCCTCCTCGCTTAGTCTGTCCAGGTGAAACACCCTAGAGTGGCCACTGGAGGGACAGGGGGTTTTGAAGTGGACCTGCAGTGTAGCCACAGCCAGCCTATGGTCAGTGCCACAGTACTCAGCACTCCGGTAAACCCTGAAGTTCTGGAGGATCCTCCATCGCCTGCTAACAAGAATATGGTTGGTCTCCTTGGCCACTGTAACCATATCGCTGTACCTTGTTCAGTGATGCGGGTTGGAGTGCTGGTACTAGGAGCCAAAGATCCTCATTTTCTAGGACCTAGCAAAGTCCCGGAGAAGGAG
>NC_051386.1:64815288-64826335 GCF_015228065.2 Penaeus monodon | reverse complement strand
GATTAGGGCGGTCGTTGTTTTTTTTTTAAGGTTGGTAATTCTTTGTTAGGGATTAGGGCGATATATTACATTTTAGTAATATATCGCATAGGTAGTATTTTCTTGTGTCTTGTGTTTGTGTGTTGGTGAAGGCATTGGAAAATATATATAAATATGTATTCCAGAGTATCAAAAATGGTTAGTAATGGTATGAAGAGCAAAACAACATGATTACAAAAATGTAAGTAAAACAGAACGACCAACTTTGGTAACAGAAATATCGAACGTAGAAAATACGATCTTAGTTTTTTTTTTCTAAGTCCACAAACATCAACAACAACAGCGCGTGCGTTCGTATGTGCGTGTGGACACATTAGTATGTCGTCTACATATATTTATCAATAATACACTTCATATTTCATACCTTTGTACGTTAAAATTCCTTATTATATACATTTTATTAACATAATTTTGAGTTTATTGTTGCGATGTTAAACATTTTATGTACCAAACACGGCGTGATTTTTTTTTCCTGACACGTCTTGTTTGCCAGAGGGCGTGGCCATACGGCCCGGCGCACTATTTGACACTTCTGTGAAACGGCCACGGTGAAAGACGGGAAAAACTGTGCAAAGAAACCTTGTGCAGATTGTGACACAGGAACAGTATCGTACTCAATCAAAGTCGTAAGAAACCCCGATTTGTGTTTTGAGTATCTTGTGCGTCACGGAGTACTAAACAAAATGCCTCAGTGTAAGAAGTGTGTGCCGGCTTCAACGCGACCAACAATCGGATGCACCCTTTTCTCCTGGCTGTGGCTCAGCTCTTTCCTCCAGATAAATAAAGGTAAAGCCTTGGGGTCCAGGGGGCTAATCGTGAATAAATTTAGCAATAGGTAAATACCCGAAGGGGGGAGTCCGGGAGCGGAGCCCCCGATAGGTAAATACCCAATGGGGGTCTATATATAAATACCCCAGTGGGGGGATCCGGGGGCGGAACGTGGCTTCACAGCTTGAGACTGATGTGAATATCCGTAGGTTTTAGCGAAAACGGGAGAATGTTCCCGTAGACTTGTTGGGAGATGGCGTTTCAGGGCATAGATGTTTAGTCCTTTATTTACCACCCTGGCTAACTGCACAGGCGTGGGCAAGCTGTGGTACATTTGATGCATGGTTATAACATATACTGGTATTACATTTCAATTTTAGGCTATAACATTATTATGATAAGTACTATATCAATTACAGAAAGGAACAATTACAGTCGTTTATCTACTCATCTGCCACGCCGGCGTACAGTTTGGGCGTGGAAAGGCATTGCTACATTTGATATGCAGTCATGTGATGCTACATTCCAAATTTAGGATATAATATAAGTATATCTTCTAAGACATCAGAGGATATGAAATAGTTACATAGTTCTCCATACCTCAAGCTAGGTGGCCTGAAAGGCTGTAACACATGGCACTCTGAGATATAATGTACAAGCGTTCGCTTATATTCTTCATTACACAGTTTACACTTAGTTTCTTCGACATTACAAACTGTACTGAGCTGCCAATACAATCTGTATCCAAGCCTGATTCTTGCGGTCACAAAATCACACTTTCTTGTTCTTGTTTTATACAAACCATAGATGAATGAATCTTGCCAAAACCAGTCATAATGCTTTATGCTACAGCTTCCAGAGCGTTGAGAATTAATCAACTCAGTCAAGTCCTCTTTAAAGGAAGCTTTATATTGTATAAAATCCTGGAAATAGGTACCCCAAGATCTATATCCACACTTTGCTTGTCACATGCTGACTTTGCCAGGCGATCAGCATGATCATGCCTGGGGGTTCCAACATGCGATGGAATCCACACAAAACGTATATCATGGCCTCGTTCTTTTGCACGATACACGTTTATCCTGATGTCATTTGCGATATTAACTGCACCTTTGTCTAGAGTGTTCAGAGCCTGGAGAGCACTCTGTGAATCACAGAATATTACCCCGAGCCTTGATTCAATAGAAATTCGGTGGCCATGAGTATTCCTGCCAACTCAGTTTGCGTAGTGCTAGCCCAGTCATGAAACCTCCTACAATCCTGGTGCTTCAAGATATTGTTTTTATATACAACAAAAGCAATCCTGCTCTACTCCCAGACTGCAAGGACCCGTCAGTGTAGCATTCATATGCATTGGATAGAGTTTTCAAGATGCTCATTATAATTGCAAGTGCATACTGCTTAAGTATAGCAGGGGGGACACTGTCTTTTTTGGGGGCAGTCGTATAATATATACTTAGTCCGACATTTTCCACGGGGTATAGAACGTCCATGTAGGGTCTTAGTTATGGGTATGTTCAGCTGAGCTAATTGTTTACATGTTACTTGTATCCATGGATTTGAGTAAGAATCGGTGTTGTCATGCAAAGGTAGCTCCTCTGTTCTGTGTTTTAATTGTCTTTGGAACTCTGTACAATGGAGGGGTTCTCTAATTGATTTGACACCAAATGTGGTATTTATATATAATATTCTTTCGTAAACAGAGGGTAAGTTTAGTTCGGTTCTCATATTCACAATTCTTGTTGTTCTAGGGGCACCAAGAATGATCCTCATGGCTTCATTTTGTATATGTTCTAAACTAGTCAACTCTGATTCCTTGTACAACACTAGGTGCAATGCATGATAATCTATGACTGACCGTATGTATGACAAGTAAAAGAGTCTTGCAATATTGACATTGATACCATGGTCTTTGCCAACAAGTGTCCTAAGTTTTTTTGAAACGTGGCGAGTTGGCCCGTAGATTTTCAACGCTGGTGGGCGTTTCCGTAGAGTTTCTTGGGCTGATTTTAACGATTTTCTTTCGTTGTATCATGATCTAGCTCGCTAGCTTATTTTCGCTTGCTATTTTTCTTGGTGATTCATTATGTTCAGTGTTGAAAGTTTCGTTGATAATCCGTCAGCCGAAGCGCTGTTCGGTCTCACTAAAGCCCAGTGGAGTGAGTTAGCCGCTCATTATTGCATCTCTATTCGGTCGTCTTTGCGGAAGGATGAAATTCGTACACTGGTGACTGAATATTTTTTAGAACACAATGTACTGAGTGCAGATGATTTAGAGCTCTTGTGTCCTCGTGATGTCACATGGCCCGCCAGTGTGACCTGGAAAGTCGTAAATTAGACTTGGAGATGTTTAAGGCAGAGAATGAGCGGATGCGTCTCATACAGAGACCTAATCAGGAACTTTATCCTCACTTTCGTGTAGAGGATGCAATTAAATTTGTTCCTAAATTCAAAAAAACCGAGCCAGAGTATTTTTTCACTGATTTTGAACGTGTTGCATGGTTGGCCCGAAGATAAGTGGGTATTACTTGTACATAGCGCATTTGTTGGCAGAGCACAAGAGGTTTTCTCAGCACTGGATTTGGTAAAGTCACAAAATTATTATGCTGTAAAAGAGGCTGTGTTAAATGTTTATAAAAAGGTACCAGAGGCTTATAGACAAGAGTTTCGTAATTGCCGTAAAGATGGTAAACAAACTTTTGCTGAATTTATCCGCCAGAAGCAACTATCCTGTAAAAAGTGGGTCGAGAGTGAACTTGATGCACTCGAGTACGATAAGTTATTAGAACTCTTTATACTCGAGGATATAAACAAGTGTATGCTTGTAAAAGTTCGCTCTCACATTGACGAGCGTGATCTGCGACCTTAGCCGAGGTCGATAGTGCCGCCGGTCATTTCGCTCTCACTAATCCTAACTACTCTTGCAAATCTAATGAGCCTTCATTCCCGCCAAACCAGCATAATAGTAAGAGGATGCAGTATAGTACCAGGAGGACTGAACTGCCAGATACCCACAGGACTGTAAAGTCGTCAGAAACAGGTGGTGAGGGCAGGAATTTTGCTTCTCGCGGTGAGAATTTTTCTTTTTGCAAGAAACACGGTCATATCATAAATGACTGTTTTAAATTGGCAAATAAGCGTTCTGACAATAACAAACGTATTTTTCACGTCAATGCTAATAAGAAGAAAGAGGTTGCATCTAAATATCATGGTGATAAGCTTGATCTTGGCCTTTCTCCCGTTTCCATGACAGAATCTGCAAATGTGACTCCTTCATTTAAACCCTTTTGTTCTACAGGACTTATTAGTGCTGATGAATCGTGCACGTCTTCTTCCCCAGTCACTATACTACGGGACTCAGCTGCAGATATATCATTGGTGCTCAAAGAGGCTGTTCCTAACCCTGATTGTTACACTGGATTGATGGCAATTATCAATGGACTGATAGGGTCCAAGAGCATACTCATTTGTGAAGTTTACCTTAAATCTGATTTAATATCCGGTTATGTAAGGTTAGGTGTTGTTGATAGGATACCAAGTAATGGCATTTCATTTCTTATGGGTAATGATCTCGTTGGTGATAAGGTGTGGCCTTGCCCTGTGGTTTCAACTTGTCTCACGAAAGAAACCAACACTGTAGATTTAGAGAGGGAGTATCCCGACCTCTTCCCTGCGTGTGTCGTCACCCGCAGTGAAAGTCGTAGGACCTCCCCTCCTACCGAAGCGCTTACAACCGGTACTACATTGCAAGAGGCATTTACTCTAACCGATTTCTTCAACTCATCTGCTAAAGTTTTAAGTAAGTCTATCTATTTATCTATCTATCTATCTATCTATCTATCTATCTATCCATCTATCTATATATGTATTGCTACGCCAGAGGGTCTTTGTCTCTGTGCTAAACATGTGTTAACATGAAAAGGATGACCTGGGCATGTGTTAACATGAAGCGACCTGGGCAAACATGACGCAACTGGCTGTGAGCGGAGGAGCGGAGGAACAAGCCAAGAGAGACGCAGTTGGGTGCTGCTCCTGTGAAGACCTCGTGTGTGCCTTTGTGACTTGATAAACTTTGTGTTGCCCTGTTAAGCTGTATCGTGCAGTGTGACATGCTGGTTTCCCTCTGTATTGTGCCTATAGAAAAGTGTACGGGTAAATAACTTGTCTAAATAAAGGAAAGACTGTCATTTTGTGTTTATTTCGTGCCCTGCCTCGCCACTTGGCATTTCCCCTCGTGGTGTTCTGGGACGCTGTGGTGCTCGGTGTTCAGTGTTCACGACCCTATGAATAGCACGCCGTCTGCCTAGCCTGCTTTGTGTTGGTGGCAGAGAGACGAGGCGGTCGGCGTAACAGTAATATATATATATATATATATATATTATATATATAATATATATATATATTATATATTAATATATATTAAAATATATATATTTCATAGATGTATGTGTGTGTGTGTGCTTTGTGTGTGTGTGTTTGTGTGTGTGTGTGTGTGGTGTGTGTGTGTGTGTGTGTGTGTGTGTGTGTGTGTGTGTTTTGTGCGTGTGTGTGATTTTTTTTTTTTAACGGTAGGTTCATGTTTTTTAGCCGCCGTGGTCACAGCATGATACTTAGATTGAGCCGCCGTGGTCACAGCTGATACTTAATATATAAATGTGTTATATATATATATATATATATATATAATATATATATATATATATATATATATATATATATATATATATGTATATATAATAAAAATATATATCAATAATACGTGTGTGTATTTTTGCGTGTGTGTGCATGCATGGTTTTTGTGTGTGTGTATATATATATATAAATATATATATATATATATATAATATATATATATATTTTATATATATATATATATGAATATATATATATATTAATATATATATATAATATATATATAAAAATATAGATATATATATTTATTATATATATATATATAATATGTATATATATATTTTATATATATATATATATATATATATATATTATATATATATATTATATATATATATTTATATTTATATATATTCATATATACACACATAATATTTATATATATATATATATATATATATATTGTCAAGTTCATCTTGGGCACTGCTGTCCTTCTGACGAGGTTCTCTGGAGCTCGCGGGGCGGCAGTAGCTTGCCTGTGATTGATCTTGCTTGCTTGAGATTTGCGAAGTTCTGGCTTCGCCCGGGCCTTTCACTTATGGCCCGGCCTGTGTCAGCTTTTTATGGCTGTCTCATTTGTTTGGTCTGACACTCGGTGCTTACCGTGGCGGTGGGATTGCCAGCAGGCGCTCCTGTATCGTGGTGTAACCAATCGCGCATAATCTCTTTACCAGCACGGAGCGGCCGTGTTCTGTGGGTTTGTCTTAGGAATTGCGTGTGCACGCACTTCTCCAAGTAGTGTATAAGTGTGGCGTTCGCTCGCCGCAATGCATGCAACACCTCTTCTTCTTTTCTATGGTTTGTATAATCTGCATGCACAGTGGTAACCTAGGCCATTCTGTGCAGATGACCCGTGTGTGCCTTTGTGACCTGATAAACTTTGTGTTGCCCTGTTCTAACTGTATCGTGCAGTGTGCATGCTTGGTTCCCCCGTATTGTGCCTATAGAAAATGTACGGGTAAATAACTTGTGTAAATAAGAAAGACTGTCATTTGGTGTTTATTTTCGTGCCCTTGCCTCGACCACTTGCGTTATCCCCTCTTGTGTTCTGGGACACTGTGGTGCTCGGTGGCCTCTTGAGCTGTTCAGTGTTTCATTGACCCTGTTGATAGCACGCCGTCCTGCCTAGCCTGCCTTGTGTTTTGGTGGCGAGACAATATGTATTGTTACTCCGGCCGGCGCCTCCGGCCGGCGTACAATATTATATATATATCTATATATATATATAATATATATATACTATATATATTATATATATATATATATATATGTATGTATTTATAGTTATAGTTGTAATAAATACATATTTTGATATATATAATATATTATATATAATACTAAATAAGCATATATATGTGATATATATATACATATATATATTATATATATATATACATATTCTATCTATATATATATATATATATAATAATAAATTATAGATATTAGATATATGGGCTATATATTTATGTATGTATTAAAATGTTTATATACTATATATATATATATATATATATATATAATATAGATAAAAAACAATATTTATATATATATATATCTATATATATATATATTTATATATTAGAGAGAGAGAGTAAAGAGAGAGGGAGAGAAAGCAAGGGAGGAGGGAGAGAGAAAGAAAGGAGACAGAGGGACTAGAGATATATAATATATCTTTTAAATATATATACTACATACATATACATATAATACATATCATATCATACACACATTTGGTATATGTATAATACGCACACACTCATCACTACACATACAGACAACACACGGACACCAAATATACACCACATAGACAAACCCCCATCACAATTTATATATTATATATATATTATATATATATATATATATAATCTATATATATATATGTATACTATATATAACATACATACATTATATATTACATATTAATATAATACATTAATATTTGATATATTTATATATTTTTATACATATATAATATTCAAAGAGAGAGAGAGAGAGAGAGAGGAGGTGCGTATATAGATAAATCATGTATATTTATAATATCAGATATATATTATATATATCAATATATATACATTATATACATCGAGATGTATATATATATACTCTATCTCTCTTTTATATATATACCTAACTATATCTATATACATATATATATTTAGCTATATCATATATCTCTATATTTATATATAATATTTCTGTCTCATTATCTATGTCATATATATCTCTGCTCTATATCTATCTATCACTCTATATATCCTCTATCTCTCTCTAATATCTCACATCTCTAATATTAATTCTACATATAGATACATTACACAACACACACAACAAGTAATCGATATATATATATATATATATAATATATTATATATATATCTCTATATATATATATATATATAATATATATATATATATTGTAAATATACTATACTATATATACAGACCATAAACAGCACACACAGAACACACACAACACTCACAAATGAGACAAGCGAAACAGATCTGATAGATAGAGAGGTAAATATATAAATGATAGATAAATAGAGAGATAGATATATAGAGAGATAGAGACACACACACACATATAACACACACATATTACTAAATAATTAAATAAATAAAGCTTGTATATATATACACGTATATATATATATTATTATATACATATATATATATATTATATATATTATATATATAATATATATATCTATATAATATCTTTATGTGTGGTATATATATAGTCTTTATGTGTGTTATATATACACGCACAACCACCCACACACACACACACACATACATACCACAGCATACACACAAAAGAGACTACACACACACAAAAAAAAAAAAACACACACACACACACACACAACGCCACACACACACACACACTACACACACACACACACCTATATACTATTATATATATATATATATAGATGTATGTATGAGGTATTATCACCCACCACACACAGCACACAGCACATATGTCTTTTAATATATCTATTATATAACTAATATATTCTAATATATATATTATAGATATAGAAAGACACCACAATAAGTATATATCTATACACATATATACTATATATCATAATATATATATATAATATAATTTGACATACTGATATTGACACACACAACAATTTACACAACACACATACGCCAAAATATAATACAACATAGACACGCAAACTATAAATGAATGGATAAATAACTGAATAAATAAATAAATAAACACAAATAATTCATTAAAAATATATATATACAGATATATCATATATATATACATATATATATATATCTATATTATATATATATATTATATATCTATATATATATTTGATATTGATATGTGTTACCACACACAAATAACACACAGACAACACACACACACAGACTCACACACACACGACACACAACACACACACACACACACACACACACACACACACACCACACATCATATATATATAGAGAATATATATATATATATATATATATGTATATATCTATATATCTATATAGTTTTCGATATATACATATTTTTATATATATAATATATGTAAATACATACATACATATATATATATATATATATAATTATATATATATAATTTATATATATTATTATATATCTATATAGATATATATATATATATATATATATCTCTAATATATGGCTAAATATTTATGTATGTAAATATAAATGCTTGTATATCCTATATCTCTATATCTCTCTCTTCCCTCTCTCTCTCTCTCTCTCTTTCTCTCTCTCATACTTTCCCTTTCCTCTCTCTCTCGCTCTCTCTCTCTCTATATATATCATTATATATATCTAATATATATATATATATATGCTATAAATATTTCAGATAAATATATATATGTATGTTTGTGGTAATATCTATCTATGTTGTGTTTGTGTGTGTGCGTGTGTATAGCCTTATATATATATATATATAATATAGATATATACTATATATATATATATATACATATATATATGTGTGTGTGTGTGTGTGTGTGTGTGTGCTTGTGTGTGTGTTGTGCGTGTGTGTGTGTGGTTGTGTGTGTGTGTGTGTTTGTGTGTGTGTGTGTTTGTGTTGTGTGTGTGTTGTATGTGTATTATTATGTATATGTGTAATATATATATATTTAATATATATATCTCTATATATAATTATATATACATATCTATATATACATACTATATATATATATATATATATTATATGTATACATGAGAGATTAAGAGCGAGAGAGAGAGAGAGAGAGCGAGAGGAGAGAATTCAATGAGACAGAAATGCGAAGAGAAAAGAATTACAGAGAGAGAAGAGAGAGAGGTGAGGGGGGCAGGGGAAACGATTATACCTATATATATATCTTTATATAATCACATATATCATAACATATATATTATGTGTGTTTGTTTTATTCTATTATATTATATATCTACTATATATATACTAATATATATTATATATCATACAATATATATATATATAGTTGGGTGTGTGTGTTTATATATATCCTCCTCTCTATCTACTCTATCTCTCTATCTGTCTATCTCTCTACTACATTACTATGGGTGTGTGTTTATACTCTCATATCTCTATCTCTCTATCATCTACTATGTATGTATGCATATCTCGCTATCTTATTACCCTTCTCTTATATATCTATATCATCTATTCGATCGATCTCGCTCTATAGCTTCTTATTTAGAGAGAGAGAGCGATTGTGTGTTGAGGTGGTGTGTATGTATCTTAGTACAGTTTTATATATCTATATATATATATATATATCTTACTATATATATATCTACCGACAGAGAATTAAAAGAAGCCAAGAAGAAGAGAGAGAGAGAGAGTGAGTCTATGAGAGAGGAGAAGAAGAGATATGAGAGAGAGAGAGAGAAGAGAGAATTAAGGAGACAGAAAGAGAGAGAAAGACTACAGAGAGAGAGAGAGAGAGAAAGGAGCGGGAGAGACAGAGCGAGAGGAGAGCGGGAGAGACAGAGGATTAATATATAGAGAGAACATATATATAGAGAGAAAGGCAGAAAGAGGGAGAAAGAGAGAGAAAATCTATTTATCTATCTATGTTTCTAGCTATCTATCTATGCATCTGATGTGAATATATATACTGTAATACATATATAAATATTATATATATATGTATATATGTTATAATTTGTATATATATATATATATATAATATATATATTATCTATATATATATATTATATATATTATAATATGTGTGTGTGTGGTGTGTATATATTATTTATATTATATATATATATAATCTATATTACACAGATGTAATATATATAGAATATCTATATCTATGGAGAGAGAGAGAGAGAGAGAGAAAGAAAGAAAGAAGAGAGGAGTAGAGAGCGAGAGAGAGAGATAGTTTGATAGGGGAGGGAAAAGATATTTATATAGTATAATATATATCCTATTATCATGTATATATACATTATATATTAGTATATTATATATATATTATATATATATAATATGGGTGTGTGTGTGTTTAT
>NC_051386.1:64805742-64810742 GCF_015228065.2 Penaeus monodon | reverse complement strand
AGATCGACCACAGATGCACTTCTAAGGATGGAAACTGCTATACAGAATTCCTTCACACAGCGACGTCACATGTTAGCAGTCTTTTTGACCTTGAAAAGGCTTACGATACTACTTGGAAGCATGGCATACTCATGAAGCTCTATGACTGGTTTAAGAGGAGCATTACCTACTTTCATACAAAGCTTCCTTACTAACAGGAAGTTTAGAGTTCGGGTGGGAAACATTTTCTCTAACCTGAAAGATCAGCTGGAATGGGTCCCACAAGGGAGTGTCTTAAGTGTGACCCTGTTTGCCATTGCTATAAATGACATTGTAAAAGTTGTTCCAAGTGCTGTATCATGTAATCTATATGTGGATGACTTTACACTGTAATGCTCAGGAGGAAGCTTACACGATGTACAAGGACACATGCAGGCTGCAATAAATCAGTTTGTTCAGTGGGCAACATATCATTTGTAGTAAGCTTGATTATGGATGTGAGGCTTATTCATCTGCAACTCCCACTGTCCTCCGGATACTGGACTCGTTTCATAATGAAGCTCTTAGAATCTGTACTGGGGCTTTCAGGTCTTCACCTGTGGAGTCTCTGTATGCTGAGAGTAGAGAATCACCTCTTTCATTACATCGGGACAACATGAACCTGATTACTACACGAGACTACAAAGGATTCCAGGATCTCCTACATCCAGATTGGTTTACAACCCCCTTGAGGATAGCCGATCCTATGGTAGGAGAATGAGGAATCTTGTGGAAGATCTTAATTTAAGTCTCACTAGGGTTCTGGGTGCTGGAATTTCCCAACTCCCCCCTTGGACTAATCAAGTTGAGCTGGATTTGGTCGGAATTGGGAAAGAGGAGAGATCTGAAGCAGAAGTCAGAGAGAGATTTCTTCAGCACATTTCTAAGTACCTAGGATCAGATGCAATATATACAGATGGTTCGAAATCTGAAAATAGCGTGGGCTTTGCACCAATGAGCAGAAGGAAGACTGCATCTGGCATTCTTTCTCTAGCAACCTTGATCTTCATTGCAGAGTTACATGCCATCCTTGCAGCAGTTAAGATGACTAGAGATCTTACGAACCATTCTATTGTGATATATTGTGACTCTCGTAGTGCCTTGCAAGCAATCAAGAGCTTAAACTCATCACATCCAGTAGTGAGGGAGGTTCAAGATTGGCTTGCACTAATGTCAACACGTAAAAAGATAACTCTATGTTGGGTGCCAGCACATGTTGGTATCAGTGGGAATGAGCGAGCTGATCAGAAGGCAAGGCTTCCACTCAGCCCTGTGATGCTCGCTGTCCTCTCCCACACACCGACCTGAAACCCAGCATCAGGAGTTGTCTTCGTGATAGAGGAAACAATGGAGGAATACCTCTAGAAACAAACTGCGAGAGATTAGAGATGACCTTGACAGTTGGATGACCAGCATCCATCCCAACCGAAAAGTAGAAGTTGTATTAACAAGACTAGGAATCGGGCACACAAGACTGACTCATGGACCGATGATGGCTAAAAGTGTAGCACTTTGAGTGGGATGTCAAGAACCATTAACGGTCGCACATGTAGTGGAAAAATGCGCAACATTCTCAGACCAAAGATGTATGTACTTGTCTCCTCCATATACACTGAAAAATGTATTGGGGGAGGATTGTGACATAGTTCTTATTAGTTTCCTTAGGGAGGCTGATATTTTCAATGAATTTAATTATGCATGATATTTATGCAATAATTTTATACATTTAGAGCATAATATTTATGCTTTGATTTTTAATATATTTATTGTCGTTTGTAAGAGATATTTTGATAATTTTAAAGTATTAAATATTTTAATATTTCTATCTAACAAGGTGTTCGCCGCTAATGACCTTAGCTGTTGAAACGGCAGACAATTTTAGATAATCAATCAATCAATCCTTGTCGTTATGTCTAAAAAGAAAAGTCTTTAACTAGTGTGTTCTCACAGTTATGACCTATGGATCAGAAGACAGGGAGTAGATATGGTATATTGTAAAATATTGGAAGATATAAACGAAGATAGGATAGCAACCATCAATCTGATAAAAAAGGTGTTTGACAGGGCAATACCATCTCACCTAAATTGTTTACAGCTTGTCTTGAGGAAATATTCAAGAAGCTAGAATGGAACACAAAGGGTATAAAAATAGGAGACGAATACCTAAATAATCTAAGATTTGCAATGAATCTGCAAATGAAATGCAGCAGCTAATAAACGATCTGAATAAAGAAAGTCTGAAAATCGGACTTAGAATGAACAAGAAAAAGACTAAGATCATGTTCAACAGTAGAGTTCAATTCGAACAGATACATGTACAAGGTGAAGTGCTAAAGGTAGTAGACAAGTATATATACCTAGGCAACTCTTACAACACATCTGGCGACGGGGAAATTAAGTGATGCATCAGTCTAGGCTGGAGTGCCTTCGGCAGACACAGTAGCATACTAAGAGGCTCTTTGCCATTATGTTTAAAAAGAAAAGTCTTTAACCAATGCGTCCTCCCAGTTATGACCTATGGATCAAAAACATGGACTACAAGCAAATTACTGGAGAGAAAACTAATAAGTGCCCAGAGAGGGAAGGAAAGTTGATGTTGGGAATTAACCTAAGAGATCCGATGAGGGCGACTTCGATCAGGGAACAAACAAAACTGGAACATATATTTGAGAACATCAAAATAAAAACATGGCAATGGCAGGTCGTATACGTCGGAGACAGGACAACAGATAGACAAAGAAAGTAACAGACTGGATTATAGATAGCATAAAGAGGCCAGGGGCCAGACCAGTGACAAGAAGGCGTGACGAAATAACGAAATTTGGAGGCCTAGACTGGAAACAAATAACGCAAGACAGACAAAGCTGGAAAATATTGGGAGAGGCCTTCGTCCAACAGTGGATCTATTCAGGCTGATGATGATTATGTATATATATGTGTGTGTGTGTGTGTGTGTGTGTGTGTGTGTGTGTGTGTGTGTGTGTGTGTGTGTGTGTGTGTGGTGTGCATGCATATATATATATATATATATATATATATATATATATATATATATATATATATATAGAGAGAGAGAGAGAGAGAGAGAGAGAGAGAGAGAGAGAGAGAAAAGAAAAAAAATCTTAAATGTGACTTCATCTTTAATATACAAGACAAGCTCAGTAACACACTGAATCTATAAAAGTGAATCATTAGACATAATTTATCAAACACTTAACAAGCTTCTATGCCAAGTCGAAAATATTTCTTGATAAAGTCTCATGAAATATACCAACGCATAAATATACACATGTGGTCATGCATGCGAAAACGTTAAGCACTTTAGATAAGGAAACCAAGTATGACGAACATAATTTTTTTTTTCTTTTTTTTTAATCCTTGGGAAAAGGTTTCTTTGGATAAATGACACAAAGTGAAGGTAACAAGAATTTTAAAACAAAAAAACTGAGACAAATCAGGAAAACTGTATGTGTGAATGTTACACTTTGCTTAATCTCGACAAATAGGAATTAACAATCCTAGCCAAGATTTTTAGCTATTTATGTATTATAGTTATCATTGTTATTATTATTATCTTCACTATTTGTGAAGGGAGTATTAAGAGAGAAAAATACACAATCCATCCATACAGGATAAATACCAAAGAAATGGATGATGAATAAATTATACATTCTATAATTCACTAGTATGTCTACCTTATATATAAGATACAAATGCAAGACTACGCAATAGATATATAGTATGCAAAAAATATAGCAAGGCAAATGAGTATGTCATACGCTTACAACCTTTAAGCTGATAACACTGGAGAGGCACGGATCCTGTATAATTCTACATACGAACTATTCCGTTTATACAGAGTTGTCAAATAGGGCTAGTCCGTCCAACCGACCTTTCCACGTTGTTTCTTCAATACGTATATACATTCACATAATTGTCATTATCATTATTATTATCGTTATTATTATTATTATTAACAGGTGTTATTTTTATTATTGTTATTATTGTTATTGTTACTATTATTATTATTATTATTATTATTATTATTATTATTATTATTATTATTATTATTATTATTATTATTATTATTATTATTACTATTACTATTACTATTATCATCACTATCATTATCATTATGAACATCATTGTTATAATTGTTATTATTATTATTTTTTTTTTATCATCATCACTAACACTGTTAATCATCACCATCATCATCACTATTACTGTTATTGTTATAATAATAATAATAATAATAATAATAATAATGATAATGATAATGATAATGATAATGATAATGATAATGATAATGATAATGATAATGATAATGATAATGATAATGATAATGATAACAAGAATTTCCGAGGTTTCCTCTCATTTAATAACTTATATATATAATATTTCCTTCAGTAACAAGATCTCTTATATGACATATTTGTCGGAAATTTTTATCTGCTTAATCTCTTGTTCTTTTCTTTTATCCTCTGGGGAATAGATTGCTTCAAAGGAGAAATAGTAAACGTGCTATTATATTCAATATATATTTTCAATATGTAACGAACAAAAATCACTTTTGTACAGATGTATATATATTATATAGAAGTCCAATGTAGTCCAAGCCCGGGGTCATGTCGCACGGGGTCAGGCAGCTCGGGATAGTGTGGACCGGGATAATGCGAATCAGGATAGTGCGGACCCAGGTAATAGAGCCCTGGGTAATACAGCCCAGGGAAATGCAGCCCAGGGTAATGCAGCCCAGGGTAATGCAGCCCAGGGTAATGCAGCCTAGAGTAATGCAACCTAGGGTATGTGACCACGGTGGGCAACTTCCAAAGTATGGAGGAATATGTATCAGTGTGAAGTTCGGAGCCAAGTGGCTGACCATATAATGGCGACCACCGACCATGGCTTTCTTCTGGTTCAAAGCGGGGAAATAGGTCGTCTGGGTAGAGCAAATGGTTCGCTGACGCACACAGCCCGCA
>NC_051386.1:64796288-64798788 GCF_015228065.2 Penaeus monodon | reverse complement strand
TCATGGTCCAACCTATCTTCACTGCAAAGTGAGTGTCAGGGAAGGACACTACGTTTGAAAGGAACAAGCTGGCCGGTGTTCAGGAGGAGCTGCCTGTAGTTCGCATATGAATTACTTTTCTGTTTATAGGCTCAATTATATATATATATATATATATATATATATATATATATATATATATATATATATATATATATTATATATATATATATATATATATATATATATACATACTAATTAACCATCACCACTATATCATCGTAAATATTCAGCAAAATCACAACCGTAAACGCCATGAGATAATAATAAGACGAATAGCGGGAGTCTTGAACGGAGTTCAATTTGATGCGTTCCGAATGTCGAGGTTCAACAGATGGGGCGAAGATCCTGGTGCATCATCTGACAGTTGTTCTTCCAATCAGTTGAGTTTCCAATCATGACTGAGTAGGACGCACGAAGCGTCGATTGCACCACACTATATTGGCCCCGTGGCAGCTTGATGTGGTAATCACGAAGATTTGCCACCACGCCATGACAGTGCCTGCCAGAAGATTGCAACAGGAGCTTCCTGGCGAAGATGCACCACAGGACTGCCTGCGGAGGACGCGTCACGGGGACTGCCTGCGAGGATGCGCACAGGGACTCCTGCCAAGGACGTGCCACAGGAGCTTCCTGCTGAGGATGCGCCGGAGGAGCTGCCTGTCGAGGGGACGCGCCACAGGAGCTGGGCCCGCCCAGGATGCCTTGGCGGAGCTGCTGTCCCCCGGATACCAAGGAGGAGTTCGCATCTAGGGTACCATGGAGGAGCTGCTGTTAGAGGACAGCCGGAGGAGCTGCCGTCCGAGGATATCCCGGAGGAAACTGCCGTCCGAGGATATCCCGGAGGAGCTGCCGTCCGAGGACAACCGAGGACCGTTGGAAGGGGAAAAGCGATGGTGCAGCCAGTTCTGAGAGAAGGCAGGACCCTGATCGCCGGAAGAGTGCGGATGACGGAAGGGGGAGATCCTGGGGCCACATCACCGAAGGATGTAGGACCTCGGAGCCTCGGTGCAGGCATAATAATCTCTACTGGGTGTGCCAGTTCGCCTGCGTACCGATGGGAGTTTTCAACTTTCTTTCAGCGATGGGGTCATGTCTAGTCAAACCTCCATTACCCACAGTCCAATGTACATGCAGAGGGTTGCAGTGAAGCAAGTCAATATCTGATCATGAAGCCCGCACCCAACGGGAATATTGACAGTGACGAGTTCGACAGAGGATTACTGGAGTTGCGTAACACCCCGAACTTCATTGGTCGTTCTCCTCTCAGATTCTGTTCGTATGCCCCTTCGCTCCTGTGTGCCTGCCCACTCTAGTGCCTTCATGAAGGAGTGGCAAGACCAAGGCTCTCAGATTGGTCAAATGCCTTCGATGACACACACCCAAGCCGACAAGGGTGACCAATGGGGTTTCTTGCCCGTGCATCGACCAAAGCCACCCCCAGCGCTCATGACCCCCTGGCCCAACCTTGACCCCAAATGGACATTACTTCGAGTCGCCCCGCTCCCCCCGCCCTCCCGGGGCTACCGTGGTCTCTTCAACATAAGCCGGCCATACCAACCTCGGTCCACGCTACAGAAAACTTACACTACCAATAAACTTGTGAACCTGGACTGTGCGTTTAAGAAGTCCCTCACAAAGGCTGAAGACTGCGACCGGCGTGCTATAGTACAGGCCAAGGACGGGAAGACCCGCTATGGGCAAGCGTGCCCACTCACTTTTCAAGTTAGAAACTGGGCGCTTGTGCAAATCCAGGATCCCACATCCAAGCGTTGAGATAGCGGGTAGGCAAACCGCGAGGCGAGAGGTCTGTCGCTGACGAAGCGTCGAAGACAGCGCTGGGATATACCTCGCTCCTGTCCCCTGATCACATTAAACACTGCACTGAACACTATAGACACTGCACAACACTACACTATGTCACCATATTCACTGCACTAATGAAAAATACTCCTGAGCAGGTTGTTACTGAGTGCACGAGGGTGGAGGAGGCACGAGGCAAGCATCAGAACTGAATCTGCTGGATCACTACGCTGTGTCAGGTTCGTATATATTTTTGTTTGGTGTTTCTCTACAATGTTTGAAGGTGAAGAATTTACCGATGAATTCCCTTTCCTTGCCATATTGTATTATACAATTATCTCTTACAAAGTCTGTATATAATATTAGTAATAATCTGAAAAAAGGCATAACAAAAAATATTGAATCAGTTACTGAAGGTAACACAAAATAAAAAAACATCTCACAAACACATGCTAAACATATGTAGAAAAATCCCTATAGAAATAATTTTATAAGGCACGTATTATTTTTTTTTACTGTAATCGCATATGGTAGTCTGTCACACTCCCACAGTACCTAAAATCTCAACAGCATAAGGTGAGTGCAATGTATTAAAAACGTAATTATAGCCAAGAGCAGGAACGACTGCAAGCACAGTACCTCCTCCTTCAACACCCAC
>NC_051386.1:64778788-64788788 GCF_015228065.2 Penaeus monodon | reverse complement strand
CATAGTTCATACTGACAGGACAACTCTGCTGAGGGCTTATCTGTGGCATAACGGCAAACTAACCCTCCCCCCCCATCAAGGGTAGATCTAAGCCAGTAGGTGTGAGTACTTGGTTTGTCTGCACTCAATCAAAACCATGACTCACAAAAGAGCAACGACCCTCCTCCAGGAGGTGAAGAGCTTACGGCGGCGATCAGGATCTTCCCGACATGGCCCCCTAACGGAAGCCCCTTGCCGCGGGGGGGAGCTTTAGGTCCCAATGATTGGGGGCCGGACCCAGAGGTCTACTCATATGAGGTGCACCAAATGAGGAATGAGCCAAATTGCTTCCTGGTGCACCAAGGCCTATAGAGTGGATGGTCATCCACCCCTGGTTCGTTCCTCTTGGTCTAGGAGAACTCTCCCACATGCGTTTGCCGGGCTGGATCCTGTATTATCAGAACAGGAGTCCTGGAGGGGGCGATGCTGCATGCTGTGCCCCTGGGAGCTAGACACTATTCTGGAAGCAGGTGGTTCATCAAGGCCCTGGCAGTCAATCGGCTGGTCAAATATCGCTAGGGTTTAGCAGCACTGTTCGTCGTAGCACAAGGTCCCGTGACTGCCATCATTACTGTAATAGTGGTGCATATATTTCCTCATTACCCTGTGGCTGTTGGGAGATTTGATGCCCACTATGCTTCCCCCCGTTGGAAATCCATGGTGGGTGGGGGGGGGGAATGTGAGGAATTCTAATTTGTACGGTATTACAAATTTACAGAGATCTAGGGTCTTCCCCTATGACTTATGCAATCCCCCGACCATTTCCTCTGGAACTTCACATGTCACTCTGGAACCTTTCCAGCTTCAAGGAAAGATTGGGAAATTTTAATGGTTCCTTGGGCTCCCAACTTAGGGAAAAGGTAAAAGTCCCTCTCAATCCCTAAGGAATCTTACCTGGTAATATGAAAGTTTTCATATATTAAGTACCTAAGGGAAGAACCATTGATGGTGTATCGTCATGGATTGTTACATATATCTAGCCCTTTCCCCCAATAGTACATTCACTGTCCCCCCCCTGCTTTGAGATATGGCATAATCATCACAGACAAAAAGATGCTGCAATGAAGCTAGCTAAATCCCATGGCAAATTCTCCTTGGGCATCTTACACTGCCTGTTTTCCCCAACTCTTCGGTTAACAGGCGACACCAGTGTCGTTCTTCAGTAGGACTGCAGCAGAACTTCCATACAACTTGGGCCATTTTGTGCAAAGGATGGATGCTTTGCAGCTCTGCATAAGACTGCCCTAGGGAAGTGACTATTCCATACAAATGATATCTCACTTACCGGAGCCCCGAAGTTTCCCGTTGAAACCCATTCAATAATCTTAGGAGGCACAGTGCCTGCACATGAAAGGGTATAATCATTCCTGTCCCTAAACCTGGCAAGGTTGCTCCACACCCAAAAAAAATTTCCTAATGCACTGCAAACTATGGAGATAACTATCTGACAGCTTAAAAGCGTCTCCAATTTTTGGTTGAAAGAACGACCCAGTGCTCTAGAGGACTGCAACAGAATTACAACAAACTTCCATTTGTCAAAAGGTGGATCTTGGCAGCTCTCATAGCGGCTGGAAGGGAGATTCCTACCAAAATTCTACTACGGAAGTTGAGTCGGGGGAACTTTCTAACTAAAGCACGTGGCCCAACAGGAGGTTTAATCCTTTTCCTGCTAAACATGAAAGTTGTCCAACATATTAGCATATATCTTACACTGATCTGGGGAAAGCTTACGAGAAAGGAACCTTCAGGTCAAATGTCTTTTTTCAGGGAAACGTATACTTTTTATTGGGTTAATTGAATCACTCCCGATGCCGTTTCTAAGGTTGATTTACTGGGGTTCAGGTCTTCAACCGGACCCCTTCAATGAAACCCTCTTTATTAAGGGCTAGAACCCATTAACAGGACTCAAAGGCGTTTCAATGATGTTTAAAACCCTTAAAGCCCGTAATTGGCCAGGATAATGAGAATCTTGTGAAATCTTAATTTAAAGTCCACTAGGTTTGGGGGTGCTGGAATTCCCAACTCAGCCCCTTTACCACGATGTACGGGGACCACATGCCATTGCTTAAGGTGTTATTTGGCAACATTCTTTTGTAGTAAGCTTGTTATGATGTGAGGCTTATTCTTCTCAAATCCACTTCAAGATATGGGGGGTAAATAACCTAGATCGTAGGGGATTGGTCCAACGGGGAAGTTCCCTGTTTCCCAAGTAAAAAAAACCCCAAATTTTTCCAAGCGGACTACTTAACCTGATACTGTACGAACTAAGTCCAGGATGGCTACATCAGATGTAGGCAAGCACATACTGCCCTGGAATATATAAGCTTTTGGTGTGAAGGATCTTGAAATCTTAATGTATAGCTCTCTAGGGTTCTGGTGCTGAATTTGGCCCACTTCCCTCTTGGACTAATCAAGTTGAGACTGGATTTGTTCGACTTGGGAAAGAGGAAGAGATCTGAAAGCATAAGGTTCAGAGAGTAGGATTTCTTCAGGACATTTCTGGAAGTACTAGGATCTTAGTTCAAAATATACAGATGGTTTCGAATCTGAAAATAGCGGCTTTGCCCAATGAGCAGAAGGAAGTGGACTGGATCTGGCAATCTTTCTTAGCAACCTTGACCAGTTGGCAGAGTTTACATGCCATCCTTTCAAGCAGTATTAAAATGACTAAGATTACGAACCTTCTATGGATTATTGTTGACTCTCGTAGTGCCTTGCAAGCAATCAAGAGTTCTTACAACTCATCACATCCATATGAGGAGGTTCAAGATTGGCTTGCACTAATGTCTAACACGT
This sequence comes from Penaeus monodon, assembly GCF_015228065.2. Classification (NCBI taxonomy): domain Eukaryota; kingdom Metazoa; phylum Arthropoda; class Malacostraca; order Decapoda; family Penaeidae; genus Penaeus; species Penaeus monodon. Next base: position 64,785,953 of record NC_051386.1, on the reverse strand, counting down.
AAAAATTATACTCTATGTTGGTGCCAGCACATGTTGGTATCAGTGAATGAGGCAGCTGATACAAAGGGGGCAAGGCTTCACTTAGCCACTTATGCTCGCTGTCCTCTTGGTCGCACACACTCGGACGTGAAACACGCACAAATGCAAGGAGTTGTCTTCTGATAGGGAAACATGGAGCATACCTCTAGAAACAAAATGCGGATAGAGAATGAGCTCCTGAACAGTTGGAGACCTAGCATGCCTTATCCCAACCGTAAAGAAAAATGTATTAAACAAGACTAGAATCGGCAAGCAAGAACTGACCTCATGGACCGATGATGGCTAAAATGTAGCACTTTGAGTGGGATGTCAAGAACCATTAACGGTCGCACATGTAGTGGAAAAATGCGCAAACATTCTCAGACCAAAGATGTATGTACTTGTCTCCCCCCATATACACTAGAAAATGTATTGGGGGTGTATTGTGACATAGGTCTTATTACTTTCCTTAGGGAGGGCTGATATTTCAATAAATCTAATTATGCATAATATTTATGCAATAATTTTATACATTTAGAGCATAATATTTATGCTTTGATTTTTAATATATTTATTGTTGTTTGTAAGAGATTTTTTTTATAATTTTAAAGTATTAAATATTTTAATATTTCTATCTAACAAGGTGTTCGCCGCTAATGACCTTAGCTGTTGAACGGCAGACAATTTTAGATAAATCAATCAATCAATCCTTGTCGTTATGTTTAAAAAGAAAAGTCTTTAACTAGTGTGTTTCACAGTTATGACCTATGGATCAGAAGACAGGGAGTAGATATGGTATATTGTAAAATATTGGAAGATATATACGAAGATAGGATAGCAACCATCAATCTGATAAAAAAGGTGTTAGACAGGGCAATACCATCTCACCTAAATTGTTTACAGCTTGTCTTGAGGAATATTCAAGAAGCTAGAATGGAACAGAAAGGGTATAAAAATAGGAGACGAATAACCTAAATAATCTAAGATTTGCAATGAATCTGCAAATGAATGCAGCAGCTAATAAACGATCTGAATAAAGAAAGTCTGAAAATCGGACTTAGAATGAACAAGAAAAAGACTAAGATCATGTTTAACAGTAGAGTTCAATTCGAACAGATACATGTACAAGGTGAAGTGCTAAAGGTAGTAGACAAGTATATATACCTAGGGCAACTCTTACAAACACATCTGGCGACGGGGAAATTAAGTGATGCATCACTCTAGGCTGGAGTGCCTTCGGCAGACACAGTAGCATTACTAAGAGGCTCTTTGCCATTATGTTTAAAAAGAAACGTCTTTAAACCAATGCGTCCTCCCAGTTATGACCTATGGATCAAAGACATGGACTACAAGCAAATTACTGGAGAGAAAACTAATAAGTGCCCAGAGAGGGAAGGAAAGTTGATGTTGGGAATTAACCTAAGAGATCCGATGAGGGCGACTTCGATCAGGGAACAAACAAAACTGGAACATATATTTGAGAACATCAAAATAAAAAACCATGGCAATGGGCAGGTCGTATACGTCGGAGACAGGACAACAGATAGACAAAGAAAGTAACAGACTGGATTATAGATAGCATAAAGAGGCCAGGGGCCAGACCAGTGACAAGAAGGCGTGACGAAAATAACGAAATTTGGAGGCCTAGACTGAAACAAAATAACGCAAGACAGACAAAGCTGGAAAATATTGGGAGAGGCCTTCGTCCAACAGTGGATCTATTCAGGCTGATGATGATTATGTATTATATGTGTGTGTGTGTGTGTGTGTGTGTGTGTGTGTGTGTGTGGTGTGTGTGTGTGTGTGTGTGTGTGTGTGTGTGTGTGGTGTAGTGTGTGTGGTGTGTGCATGCATATATATATATATATATATATATATATATATATATATATATTATATATATATAGAGAGAGAGAGAGAGAGAGAGAGAGAAGAGAGAGAGAGAGAGAGAAAAGAAAAAAAAATCTTAAATGTGACTTAAATCTTTAATATACAAGACAAGCTCAGTGGACACACTGAATCTATAAAAGTGAATCATTAGACATAATTTATCAAACACTTAACAAGCTTCTAAAGCCAAGTCGAAAATATTTCTTGATAAAGTCTCTTGAAATATACCAACGCATAAAATATACACATGTGGTCATGCATGCGAAAAAAGTTAAGCACTTTAGATAAGGAAACCAAGTATGACGAACATAATTTTTTTTTTCTTTTTTTTTTAATCCTTGGGAAAGGTTTCTTTGGATAAATGACACAAAGTGAAGGTAACAAGAATTTTAAAACAAAAAAACTGAGACAAATCAGGAAAACTTTATGTGTTGAATGTACACTTTGATTAAACTCGACAAATAGGAATTAACAATCCTATCCAAGATTTTTAGCTATTTATGTATTATAGTTATCATTGTTATTATTATTATCTTCACTATTTGTGAAGGGAGTATTAAGAGAGAAAAAATACACAATCCATCCATACAGGATAAATACCAAAGAAATGGATGATGAATAAATTATACATTCTATAATTCACTAGTATGTCTACCTTATATATAAGATACAAATGCAAGACTACGCAATAGATATATAGTATGCAAAAAATATAGCAAGGCAAAATGAGTATGTCATACGCTTACAACCTTTAAGCTGATAAACACTGGAGAGGCACGGATCCTGTATAATTCTACATACGAACTATTCCGTTTATACAGAGTTGTCAAATAGGGCTAGTCCGTCCAACCGACCTTTCCACGTCGTTTTCTTCAAACGTTTTATACATTCACATAATTGTCATTATCATTATTATTATCGTTATTATTATTTTTATTAACAGGTTATTTTTATTATTATTATTATTATTATTTTATTATTATTATTATTATTATTATTATATTATTATTATTACTATTACTATTACTATTATCATCAGTATCATTATCATTATGAACATCATTGTTATAATTGTTATTATTATTATTTTTTTTTTATCATCATCACAACACTGTTAATCATCACCATCATCATCACTATTACTGTTATTGTTATAATAATAATAACAATAATAATAATAATAATAATAATAATAATAATAATAATAATAATAATAATAATAATAATGATAATGATAATGATAATGATAATGATAATGATAATGATAATGATAATGATAATGATAACAAGAATGTCCGAGGTTTCCTCTCATTTAATAATTATATATATAATATTTCCTTCAGTAACAAGATCTCTTATATGACATATTTGTCGGAAATTTTTATCTGCTTAATCTCTTGTTCTTTTCTTTTATCCTCTGGGGAATAGATTGCTTCAAAGGAGAAATAGTAAACGTGCTATTATATTCAATATATATTTTCAATATGTAACGAACAAAAATCACTTTTGTACAGATGTATATATATTATATAGAAGTCCAATGTAGTCCAAGCCCGGGGTCATGTCGCACGGGGTCAGGCAGCTCGGGATAGTGTGGACCGGGATAATGCGAATCAGGATAGTGCGGACCCAGGTAATAGAGCCCTGGGTAATACAGCCCAGGGAAATGCAGCCCAGGGTAATGCAGCCCAGGGTAATGCAGCCTAGGGTAATGCAGCCTAGGGTAATGCAGCCTAGGGTATGTGACCACGGTGGGCAACTTCCACTCTCACAAAGTATGGAGGAATATGTATCAGTGTGAAGTTCGGAGCCAAGTGGCTGACCATATAATGGTGACCACCGACCATGGCTTTCTTCTGGTTCAAAGCGGGGAAATGGGTCGTCTGGGTAGAGCAAATGGTTCGCTGACGCACACAAGCCCGCACGCAATCACTCTCACACTTCGCACACAAGAAATAAAAACAACAATAAGAGAAACCATCACCAAACCTTGTACAAAGCCCCCCATTTTGACTTAAAATCATACGATTTTAAGTGAAAGTGGGTTTCTCTTACATTGCATGTGATCTATACAATCAAATTACAATGAACGTCGACTAAGTATGTCTGCACCAACACTGTCTTGACCTTTGATATATTGTATCGTAAATGCATATTACTGGAGAGCCAGTGACCAACGCATAAGTCGACCATTGCTGTTTTTTTATGTTTCTGACGTACGTTAATGGTTGTAGATCGGTCTGTAAGACAAACTCGCGGCCATACAAATAACACCAGAACCTTTCAATAGCTTTCATAGCTAAGGCTTCTCGCTCTCTTATGGCATAACGACATTCCGAGTTGGAGAGCATTCTACTCGCGTAAGCGATGGGCATGAGAACATCATCCACATTCTGCAACAACACCGCCCCAAGACCCATGTCGCTGACGTCTGTTCGGAGATAAAAGGTCTTTTCGTAATCAGGCAGAGTTAAGATTGGAGCATTTACCAACAAATCCTTTTCTCGTCGAAACTTTTAACCAGATCAGGGGTTAAATTCAGCTTATTAGGAGTAAATTTCTTCAGAAGAGAGTTCAAAGGATGCACAAGATCAGCCAAGTTCGGGATGAACTTACGATAAAATGAAAGCGTTCCCAGGAAATTACGTAGCTGTTTCTTGGTTTCCAACATCGGTATATTTTTAATTGCATTAACCCTTATCTGGAAGGGTACTCAAAGCCCTTCTCAGCAAGATTAAACCCTATATATTTAATATTGGGGAAAGCTAGAAAACACTTGCTAGGCCCAGCAGTTAACCCGTGCACTCGCAATCTTTCCAGGAGATTCCTTTAATGAACTAAGAGATTATTAAATGATGAGCTATGCACCAATAAATTGTCGAAATAGCATTCTACATTCGTCAGTCCTGTAGTAACTTTACGCATTAATTTAATAAAACTAGCACACGCCGTACGTAAACCGAACGGAAGTTCCGTGAATTGCATAAGTCCATATTTAGTCGTAGCAAAAGCCATGTACGGTTTTGCCTTTTCGATAATGGAATTTGCCAATACCTCTTACAAAGATCTAATTCTGTAAAGTAAACGTCTCCCACAAAATTACCTAATGCTTCATCAATCGTTGGCATTGGTTCAGCGTCGAAAACGCTTACGTCATTCAGAGCCCTAAAATCTACGCAGAAGCGCCGTGAATTATCTGCCTTTTTAACTAGCACAACGGGTGAGCAATAGGGAGATATCGATGGTTCGATAACGCCTAAAGTTAGCATTCTATCCACTTCCTCATCAAAAGTTTTTCGGAGATGATGGGGAATAGGGTACGGCTTAGTATGAATCTGTTGTCAAATTAATGTCACATTTGACCGTTCTGGTTACACCTGGTTTATCCGAAAACACGTCGGAGAATTCAGCTATTAGCTGTTTTAACTCTGCTACTTGCTCGCTTGACAATTCGGGATTAAGATTTATTTTGCACTCACTACCTTCATACAACTCAGGGATATCGCAAGCAAAATTCGCTTTTTCCTCTGATGTCGGACAGTCGTCTACAACGCATACCTGGCATAATTGCAAAGAAACTGAGTCACGCCTCAAATATTTCTTTAGCATATTTATGTGATACAATTTCTTCTTCGAATTAACCCTTACCACGTAATCTACGCCGTTATCGTGTTTCTTCACTACCGAATAAGGTCCTTTCCACTTCATGGTTAACTTGTTGTGAGATGTCGGCAACAAAACAAGTCGCCCTCGTTTAAATTGCGTACATTAGCACTTTTGTCAAGATAAACTTTATACATCTTGCCAGAAACGTATGCATGGGATGAAGCCATTTGGGCGGATTCCTCTAATTGGGATCGCAGATCAAGAACGTACTGATAAGTGCTTTTAGTCTCATCATTGATGTCATCTCTGGTCCATAGATCATGAAGAATGGACAGTGGACCACGGACTTTGCGACCGTATAACAACTCAAATGGGCTGAATTTTAGAGTATCGTTAGGAACCTCGCGGTACGCGAACAGGACAGACGGAATGTAGCGATCCCAATTTTGGGGGCGTTCTCCGCAGAGTTTCTTGAGCATGGACTTTAACACTGCGTGAAATCTCTCTACAGTTCCGTTGCAGCATGCATGGTAAGGGCTCGTAAATAATGCTTGTATCGAGAGCAGTCTGTTTATCTCCGCCATTAAATCGGATTTGAACTGAGTTCCGGGATCGGAAAGTATTTCTTTCGGTATACCAACACGCGAAAAAATATTTAGCAAAGCCTCAACTACAGTGACGGTATCTACATTCTGTAAGGGCACCGCTTCAGGGAATCTAGTGGCCATGTCAATGAGCGTCAGTATATATTTATGGCCTCTGCTAGATGCAGGTGTTATCGGCCCCATATGGCTCGCTTTTTATCGACATCTGAACCAAGGATGATTTCCCTATTTCACCTTTAGGACCCGTCTTCTGACACACGTGACATGAACGACAGTAGCGTTTTATTTCCGCTCCCGCACCTGGCCCAAAAAAATATAGAAAATCTGTGGTTTTCCTGTGGGGAAAATGACCTGCTACAGGAGAATCATGAGCGGTTGAAAGGATCACACTTACAAACTTCCGAGGTACTACTAACTGTTTAACACCTACTTCATGCTCATGCTTGCTTTTAATGCACACTCTGTAAATTAACCCTTCCACGATTTCGTATTTTACAGAACGACTCTTTACATTTTATACATCTTTACTTTTTACTTTAGTTCATATGTTTTCGAGAGAACATTTAATCTGAGCATTTACAAAATCATTCCTAGAGATATTATCAAACTGAAAATCAGAAACGGTCAGTTTTGCGGTATCGTCCTTTACTTTAGCAGATCTCGTGGCAACTGCATTTACGATGTCTGTACGGTTGGGATGAAATTTACCGAAACTTAAGTTTAGGGTTATTCACGGATAGCACTGCGACACCCTTTGCACCATACCTACGAGAACATCGGTGAACTTGATAGGAGCAACAACAAACGTTGAACCACCAATCAAAATTCGCTCTTTATTAGACAACGCACATTTGGGGAAAAGTCCGGCCCACTCCAAGTAGTCGTACAGAGTGACCATTTTCCCTCGCCTCGTCGTGGCGGGGATGAGTGATTCTTTAATGATGATGGACGAACAGCCAGAATCAATGAGCACATGTACTGGTTTATTATACAACATTCCCTTACACATCAGAGTCGAACACAAAGTTGATCCTCTGAGAGGACTT
>NC_051386.1:64771288-64773788 GCF_015228065.2 Penaeus monodon | reverse complement strand
GCAACCACTTATTATATATATTATATATATATATTATATATATTATTTTAATATTATTATATTATATATTATATATAATTATATATATATATAATATTATATTTTTATTCCCTATTATAATAAAATATTATATATTTTATATTTTATATATACTTTTTATAATAAATGTCAAATATGGTGTGTGTGTATATAAAAATTATATATTTTATTATATTTATATATATTAAAAAAATATATATAATATATATAATTTCATTTTATAGTATATTATGAAACACCTTTTTACTAAAACACAACACACCACACACACACACAAACACACACCACACGCACACACACGCACACACACATATGAAATATTTTATAAAAATTATTTTTATATTTTAATTTATATATAATAAATTAAATTTATAATATATTAATAATATATATATATATATATAATTAATATATATTAATATATAATTATTATTAATTATGTACATATTATATTTATTTATATATTTTAATTTATATAATTTTTTAAAGGGAAATTAATATAAATTTAATTTATATATTATATTTTATATTATATATAATATTTTATTCTAATTTTTTATTTTATATTATTATTTTTGTATTTAAAAATTTTTATATTTTTTAAAAAAGAAATTTTTATTTAATATTTTTTTTTTATATAATTATTATATACATTTACAGGGCTCCCCTTTTTATTATTTTATTATTTTAAATTTTTTTTTTTTTAAATTTTTATTAATTTTTTATTTTTTTTAAAAAAACGTGGTTGCCTTTGTTTGAAAATTTTTTTTTTTAAAAAACTATTTTTATTTTAATTATTTTTTCTTTTATAATTTTAAAAAAAACCCTTTTTTTTTTTAAATTTATAAAAAAATTTATTTTTGTCTTTTTTTATTTTTTTTTATATTTTATATCAATTATTTATTTATATTTTTTTTATTTTTTTCCCTTATTTTTATTTTATTTTTTTTTAAAATTTTTTTTAATTTTTTATTATATACTTTATCCTAAGGGCATCCCCCTTTTTAATTATTATTATATTATTAATATATAAAATATTATATAATATATTATATATATATATATTATAATCTTACATATATATATATTATATTATATTTATAATATTTTAAAATTCATATAATATTTATTTTTTTTTAAATTTTTTTTTTATATATATATATATATATATATATACATATTTACTATATGTACATTTAATTTACAAAATAACAATAATAAAATTTTATATATTATTATAATTTTAAAAAATTTAATATAATATATAAATATTATAATTATATATATATTATAAAATTAGTCCCACCCTCTCTCGGTTCACCCTTTCCTGATCCTGCATCCTTGTATTCAACGCTTAACCAAAATCAGCGACAGAATATTGTCGGCCCTCTTATTCCGGGTCAATAGAGATTTCGACTAATTCTCAAAACAGAAACGAAAAGCAGTTGTATCAGGATGACCATGTCGGGACAAACGATTACATTTGACTTCGGGAATTTATTCTCAGCAAATAGATGTTCGGAGTGGGGAAAAATGTTTTCCTATTTTTTTCAATGTGTGGTATAATATTTGATTATGAATATGTACATTCTAAAGCCTTTACATGGAAATATCGCACTGTGTAATGATATTTCGCATCCCATGACAAAGGATGTTAAGGCGAGTATTTCGTGAGTCAATTCTCACTATGACTTGTTGTCAAATGAAGCTTTAAAGTGAGTAGATTGAGCTAAGGGATAAATTATACTTCAGAAAAGAAAGGAAAATAGAAAAAAAAAGAATGAGAGAGAGAGAGAGAGAGAGAGAGAGAGAGAGAGAGAGAGAGAAAGAAAGAGAGAGAGAGATAGAAAAAGAGAGAGAGAGAGAGATCAACTCAAAGGAATAACTTTTAGATGTCCTGTTTATTCGTTGACGCAGATGAAAGCTTTCTTTTTGTGACCGTCCTTGTTTAAGTCACCGCGATTGCCGTTATAATTCACTTTCCCCTGATCAGCCCGAAACGCCCTGTTTGCACTATATTTGCATGGGCTTCCGGTCTTTTGCGATTGGGAGCCAACTAACTGAACTCCAGCTGAAATGACATTTTAGAAACATATTTGCCTTTGCGAAATTTCACGTAGTGCTGCTGTATATTACTCGCATTCAAGATTTTCTGGTTTTATATCATTTATTATTATTTCTAGAAATAGTTTTGGATTCATTGTTCGACGAGGAAAATGGAAAATCACGAAAGACAGTCACATGAACCCATCATTACTTGGGTGATTTTCTGTCTCCTTGTGATATTTCAAATTGTCTTGATTTTTCGGTAATGCTTATTCACTTTTCGATGTATTTGTTTGAATATTAATGTTCGTGCTTTGCTTTAAAAGATTCGTCTAGAGAACCGACGCCAGGCTTGGGTAAGTGGCGGAACAGGAGAATACAGTAACACTCGGTCAATGTATACTTCAGGCTGGAC
>NC_051386.1:64766288-64768788 GCF_015228065.2 Penaeus monodon | reverse complement strand
CTATTAATATTCTTGATATCATTATCATCATTTATTTTCAATAATATTCTTTGAGACAAGTACATTGCATTGAAAGAGTGAGACCGACAGTTTATTTATTATTTACACGACTATCCGAGAGGATAGTCTAAGAAGGAAGGCACGAGCGGGAGAAATGAAGGGGAGGGAGCCTAAAGGGAAAAGGGCGACAGGGACGGCTAAACAAAGAAGGAACGGAAAGGATTAAAAGGGGAAGGGAAAAAGGAGTGGAGTTCAGAGAAAAAGGGGGATGGAGGAGGAAGCAAAGAGAATAAGGGAGCGAAGGAGGCGAATGCGTTTAAGGGGGAAGAAGAGAGAAGTGTGAGGAAGCCGATAAAGGACATAGAGTGGGAGGAGAGGAGTGAACCTAAGGAAGACGCGGGAGCGAGATGGGGTGATAGAGCGGGAATGGAAAGGAAGAGAGAGAGGGAAAGGAACACGGGAGGAGAGAGTAACTCTTAAATATAGTGATTGTCACTGCTGTTGTTGTAGACATTATTGCTATCCTTAACACTATTATTATCATTGTCATCATTATTATAGCTATCGTTCGTATCACTGGTCAGATTTTTATTTCTATTAATGCCGTTGTTATGGAATGTGTGTATATAAGTATCTCTTTACATAAATTCATTAAGTACTAGTATTACACTATTTATTAGTCTATTATACACTAATTTATTGAAATGTAAAGCAGTAATGAAAAAAAAGATATTATCCATAGTTGTTAAATAAAACACCCGAGCCAAAAGAATGACAGCAGGAAACAAACAAAACTCATAAACTCTCTGGCAGTGAAATAAAGAAAATATCTAGGAGAAAGCGAGATGAAAAGACGAAACATATTACATTTCAGAGTCAGTGCAATATCATTTGCAATATCTAGAATACAGATGGATCCATTCTCATGGTCACAGTATTGAACGGAGACAAGGAAAAGGGGAAAGTTTCGCAAGTTGATGATTTTATGTAAAATTTATTCCCGCTGAATATACGAAAGTATATGACCACATTTTAGAGGCTGTCATCATGTACAACCGTTTATTTAGAAACACATTTACTAAATGAAAGATATAAAGGCGTGACAAAGAAAAAGAAAATGTGTAGTTGATGCGAGTCCATATTGCCCAATATGTCAGAGGGTCTCGTTCTTGTCTTTTCGTGAAGGAGAATTTCCCTTCCAATAAGTTCATGGAGTCAGCTTCTTGTCGTTGCTTCCCGGCGGGACACCGTATTTGTTCCGACTCATGCCAGTGGTTCGGGATTACAGTTCAGTATAAATATATATATATATATATATATATATATATATATATATATATATATATATATATATATATATATATATGTGTGTGTGTGTGTGTGTGTGTGTGTGTGTGTGTGTGTGTGTGTGTGTGTGTGTGTGTGTGTGTGATGGGTTTCTTTTTCTAATGCTAACATTATATCTAATTACTTATTTACAATTACTATTAACTGCCTAATTATTATTTTCTATTTATAATTTTCTTCATATTAAGTATTCAATTATTATTTGTTCTATTAAATCACTCAGTCGAACTACTTCTTTTTGAGGATAAGGGTTTTGGACAACAAACACAAAATTATTATATTTACCTTCAGCTGCGTCTTACATTACACATATTAATATCCAGACACTCAACAAATATAGGAGCGTTTCTTTAAAATGTAAAAATTGCAGGTCTCTTGTTTAATTTATTCAAAATCTAACCCCAAAGGTTGTATCCAACAGAGGAGATAGTAAGGGATTGTCCTTTATACACCTTATTAACATCTACGATAATCATCGCGCATAGAATTTCATAACAAAAGAAAAAAATCAACATAAATAACCTACCAAAATAAATGTCATGTGATTGTCCTCGGCACCAGAAAATACATATGAAGTAAACATTGTATGTTTTCTACTATTCACTGAAAGGAGAAGAAAAGAAAAAGACAGTGTAATGTTCAGTGCCGAGAAAGAGTGTGTTGCAGGACCCTTGTTGTCGCAAGACAAAAATTTATTTTTTTCTGGCTCCCCTCCCTTTGTCTCGGATGGCGTCACAGCGTCACGAGCAACTCTCTTTCCCTTAAAATAAAATCTGCATTTTAGGTCAGTTCAGGGTTTTCTGCAAAGTAACTAAAGTAAGGCAGACTAAAGTAACTTACCTTATGCATGCATTCCCGAGCAATCCTGTGATTACTTTAATGAATATAACATAAAAAAAAATTAAAGGAACCACAGAAGACTACGAAAATGCAGAGATACCCCGGGCAGTCTAAACTCCGCTGCTTTTAGAAAACGTACATTTTGCATGCGTCCTCTTCCTCTCTGCCCCACGTGTTACAACACAATATTCGAAGTCATATCTTGAAAAGGTGCTGTAATATTTCTTCACATATTAAAGTTGTTTATTTAAGAATATTATATATATATATATATATATATATATATATATATATATATATATATATATATATA
>NC_051386.1:64753788-64758788 GCF_015228065.2 Penaeus monodon | reverse complement strand
TACAATCATAAGAAGAGGAATGTGAAAACAGTCCTCCTTTGTGCGAAAACAAATTTAAAAGTAAATTCAATGAATGCAGAAACGATTCTGCCGAACATGGAAACTAGTAATATGCTGGTGCCTAAGAAGAAACAAAATACAGACATTTCTCTGAATTCCATAAACAACATAGAACACTTTAATAACTTCTTTGCAGAAATCGGTAGAACGCACTTATGAGCAACAATCGCCCCTACATATCAACACAACATAAACGAAACGAGGCCTACAACAAACTTTTTCAGACCGCAGCCAGTAAGAGTAGAAACAATTATTCTGACAAAAAAACACTTAAGAAAGACGAAATCCGTGGGAGCGGATGACATTGCACATCATTTCATAAACGATAGTTTACGAGGAATTGCATACTATTTGACAGTCATTATTAATACATCCATAGTCACCGGTGTTTATCTTTCACTCTGGAAACATGGTATCATAACACCTACTTTCAAATCCGGTGACAGAGACGAAATTAATAATTATCGACCCATCTCTATACTACCAATAAACATCTAAAGTTCTCGAAAAAATAGTTGCATACCAATTAACATCATTTTTGGAAGAGAATAACCTTATATTTAACACACAACCCGGTTTTAGGAGTAAACTATCAACCGAAACAGCATTATTAAAAGTCACAGATGAAATTTATAAAATATAGACAACAACCAGATCAATTTGCTCACTCTTTATGATTTATCGAAGGCCTTTGACAGTGTCAGCCATGAATTACTTGTAAAGAAACTAACAAATCACGAAATTGATAATTTTTGGTTCAAAAGTTACCTGTCTGCGAGAACACAATCAGTCAAAATCCATGAAAAAGTATCATCAAAGCAACCAATTTCGTTCGGTGTTCCACAAGGATCCATCCTAGGCCCAATCTTATTTATTATATTCATTAATGATCTGTCATCAATTGCAAAAAACTTTCTTATTCAGTACGCCGACGACTCTCAATTCCTTCACGCTGCCTCTGTTAACAACCTAAATGAATTGATAGGAAAAACCAAACAGACCCTAACAGAAGCAAAAAAATACTTCGATATGAATGGCCTGAAACTAAATCCACAAAAAACACAATGTATTTTATAGGCAGCCGTCAGAAAATAGCAAAAATACCCACAGACACAGTTATAGACTTCCAAGGTTGCTGCATCACACCCAACACAGCAGTAAAAAATCTAGGGGTACACGTAGATAGATACATGACATTTGAGACACACATTGATCACATCTACAGAAAAGTAATGGGCACTTTGATATACTTAAATCACATCAAAAATAAAATACCCACAGAAACAAGAATTGCTGTTATACAAACACTAGCACTTAGTATCATTAATTACTGTCTTAAATGGGGCCAAACAAAACACAAATACAAAGGACCCAAAAACTACAGAACTTCGCGGCAAGAATAGCACTAGGAAATGTAAATAAATATGACCACATCACACCACATATAAACAAACTAAAATGGCTAAAAGTATATCAGAATTACACCTATAACACATGTATTCTAATCCATAAAATCATACAAGGAAATTACCCAAACTGGCTATTACCTATACAAACAACAGGTAACATAACAGGTGTCCATACAAGGCAAAATAACTCCCTATATATCAGAAGATCGAACACAGAAACGGGGCAAGAAATATGCAAATCCGAGGACTGGTGATCTGGAACCAACTACCAGAAAATATTAGAAATATCTCCAACCAAAAGACATTTAAAACAAAAGTGAAAGAATATCTACTGAAATATCAATGACATCAGGCGTTCAAACATCAAGCCAAGCACGATATTTCAGTCTTTTGTGATATTAATGTTCTGTCTAATCTTGTTAAACAAACATTGTATAATATCTATGTATATAACATCTTATTACATAATGTAAACATTATATATATAAATAAAATACCCATTGTAATTAATGGAATAAAGTGTTTGAATTTGAATTTGAATTTGACTGATGTCCACTCACTTATTTCTCCGTCTATTCTGATGGCAGCACTCTGTTCCCAATACAAATTCCTAATCAGTTGTAAGTCCTTTCCATCAATATCTAATGCTTCCAACATTCTAAACATTTCTTCATGTTTCACCTTATCAAATGCTTTGCTATAGTCAATGAAGCATAGGTATAAGTCTGTCTAAACTTCTATCGCTCTTTCTCCCAACATTCTCAATGTAAATATTGCATTCCGAGTCCCTTTTCCTCTCATGTATGCATTCTGTTCTTACGATATTTCTTCCCTTATTTTCATCTTCATTCTCTTGAATTTTGTAATGTGGCTCATTAAACTTATTGTCCTGTGGAGTTCACATTTACTTGCTCCAGGTTTCTTGGGAAGCGCTATGAATACAGACTTGTTGAGGTCAGTTGGAACGAGACCTGTGTTGTAGATGTTGTTTGCAATTTCAGTTACTTTTTGAACTCCAAACCCCTCTAGTTCTTTTACCAACTCTATTGTTATGTTGTCCGGTCCTGTAGCCTTACCATTTTTCATTTCTTCAAACAGTTCACCGATGTACTCTGTCCATCTGCTCATGATGTCTTTTTTCTCCAGGAGTATACTTCCATCTTTTGCTCTTATGCATGCACTTGAAACGCACACTTTCCGTCCCACTATTTCCTTGATTTCTCCTTATTCTTTAAGCTCTCAACTTGCTCACATTTGCTGTTGAGCCATGTTTCTTTTTCCTCGTTGCATTTCTTTTTAATGCTCTCAACCAGTTGTTTGTATTTTTCTATATTTTCTTGCTTCGTAGCCCTTCTTCTATCCATCATGTCAAGTATCTCAGCTGCCATCCATTGTTGTTTCGCCTTTGTTTTCTACTTCCGCAGAACACTCTCCGCTACCTCAACAATGGCGTCTCGAAAAATAACCCAAGCATCGCTCTCCAATGCACTATAGCGATTTTTAACTTCTACCGTAAACTGTTCTTTCATTTTTGGATTATGTTTGAGTTCCCCAACCTCAAGTTTTGATGTTACTTTTGGTTTCTTTAGTTTCCTGAGCTTAACCTGCAGATGGCAAACTAGCAGTACATGATCACTGGCACAATCTGCTCCTGGGTACCCTTTTACCTGTTGAACTGCGTTCCTGAACCTCTGATTAACTGTTATGTAATCGATTTGATTACGACTTCTATCACCTGGACTTACCCATGTGTACAACCTTCTAGGATGGTGTTGGAACCAGGTATTCATAATCACTTGGTTAATTTCCTGACACCATTCAACCCATCTTTCTCTTCTCACATTTCGTGTTCCAAGACCATGTGATCCAACAATATTTCCTTCTCTTCCTTTTCCTACCTTCACATTCATATCTCCAATGATTAAAATAATCTCTTGTAATTTACATTGTTTTCTTGCCTTCTCTAAATCCTCGTAGAATGCCTCAATTTATTCATCTGTATGCTCTGATGTTGGAGCATATACCTGAATGATGGATATATATATATATATATATATATATATATATATATAAAATTTTATAAAATATAAAATTTTTATATATATATATGTAATATTTTATATATATATATTTTATATATATATACATATATATATACATATATAATATATATTATATATATATAATTTTTATATATATAAAATATATATATATAATACACATATATATACCACACAAAACACACACCCCACACACACACACAATATATATATATATATATATATATTATATATATGTATATATATTTTATATATTTTTATATAAAATATATACATATATATATATATATATATTTTAAAATATAAAATATATATATTATATATATATATCCCAAATATGTATATATAAACATTTATATATACATACATATATTGTGAGGTGTTCTTTGCTCTGTGGCTAACAAACAAACAAAGACCGAGCACAATCATCAACTCCTTGACATTCAGCCTATGGGTTTCCCTTTAGTATCAAGTAGAAGCCCCCGGGCTAGTACAATGGTAACGTGTCAGCCTCCCCATCCGAGGGTCGGCGGTTCGCGCCCCGCCCAGGCGCGAGAAGTTGCAACTGTCGCCCGGGGTTACTGCTGTGGCTGGGCCCACGGCGGGAAAGGACTAGATTCAGCCGAGTCAGCCCCAGCTGACACACGTGAGCGAGTCGGCATTAAGTCGACACGGGCCCGGGGCTGCCCTCATGGCATAGCCCGGGCGAAGCAAAGGGCTTCGCATATTGGACTTATCCTTATCTACTAGATCTTTATTAGCTTTCATTTAAATTTTATTTGATGGCAAAGTAAACACTTCGAAAATTTGCATCTTAAAACTCATTCAAGTTTAAATAAAATAAATACAAAAACATTGTTAAAACACTCTTTACGAGTATTAATATTATATTTAAAATTTAAAAATAAAAGTAAATTTGTTAATTGATTAAGATTATTGAATAAACTATAGCCAAGTAGATGAAGCAAATAAAAGAAAGGATCACGTCCCGCTCCTCAAAAAACAAACGTCAGCCACATACAACTTAAATTCTCCCGGCTTCGGGTAATGACACACGGGGTTTATATTTCGCGCCGTTTTTGGCCGCTATTTATAAGTATTCGTGACGTCATAAAACTATGTAAACGAACATACATCTTCATATTTATAAACTTGACCTTTAACAGACGAAATATATATTTTTATATTGTAAGATGAATAGATGAAAATAGTCCCTAGTTAATGTAAAATAAAAAGATATTGAAAAAAAAATAAAAAGTAATGACGAGTATAAAATATTCGGTACATTTAGATTTAATAAGGGAAAATTAAATAATATATGCATTAAATTAAGATTAGAAAAAAAACGAGTAAATTAGACTTAAGGACGGAGCAAACATGAAGACTTTATATATAATCGAAAAAAAGCTATGAAAATGGACAAACTTCTCTAAAACTGCAAAACAATAGAACAAAAAAAAAACATACAAAA
>NC_051386.1:64727811-64737811 GCF_015228065.2 Penaeus monodon | reverse complement strand
AAACATCCAACTTTAAGTTAAGTTAAGTTATACACTTTACTGCCAAAAGGCTGGGCGTGTGCAAACGAAGACTTTCTCACACTTCCCGCAGGAAACCGGATGTGTCTTGCATGCAGCTTCAATGCTCTCGCTGCGCCGGGGAAGGTCATGAGAAGGCGGCCGGAGGTGCCCTTTTACGGTTTATTATACTCTAACAGCTTGCTCGTTCACACACAAACAAAACACACACACATATATGTACATACACTCGTAAAAACATACATTAATACATACATATATATATTTATAACTATAAAATATATACATATATAATATATATCATATAATATATATATATATATCTATATATCATATATATATATTAAGTATATATATATATACACAGCTCTCTCTCTCTCTCTCTTCCTATATACTTTTATATATGCACATCACAAACACACACATATATTATATATGTGTTGTGTGTGTGTGAGCTTAGTATTTAGTTATATATGTATGTATATATGTATGTATATATTGGGTGTGTGTTTTTCTACGTAGATATATAAAATACTTTGTATTCTGATAAAAATAATTCAAACTATACTTACATTGTCTCTAAACAATTATGGCGTTCGCTCAGTAATAAAAGGAAAGGAACAACAGGATAAGTACAGAGCAAACATAACTGCATAAGCAATCCCCACCGCACTTTACACTCGCACACAGATGGACAAAATATCTACCTGATCTATCACATGAATGAATAAAGACAGTAGCGAGAGAACGGAGAAAATGTGTCGATGGCGCGGGTGCAACGGCGCCCACCCGGCGACGTGTAAAACAAGAAAAAAATGACTTCTTTTGAAGAGCTGACAGAATGTTGAACATAGTCAGCCATGAACGTCGAAAGAGCTGGGACATACCTCCAGGACATACGTGTCAATTCAGGGCAGCAGAAGGAGAGAGGAGAGAGAGTAGAGAAAGGTGAAAGAAGAGAGGAAATTAATCATAACAGAGAAAGGTAGAAGGGGAGAGATATTGGGTGACAGACAGAAGAGAATAACATTTATCTTCCAGAAAGATGAGAACAACAGAGAAGAGTGAGAGAGAGAGATATGCCGGAGTGAGAGAGAGAGACGAGAGAAGGAGAGAGAGAGAGAGAGAGAGAGAGAGTCGAACGAGACGAGAGAGAGAGAGAGAGAGATTTTTCTGCACGGGACAAACCTGTTTCAAAATTTCACATTGATCTCAGTCTGCAAACAACCATCTTCGATTCTGCTTGCAAACAAGTTATTCCCATTCACTTAAAGGAATTCCCCAATGCTGACAGCAAAACACACACACACACACACACAACAAACACACACAAACACAAACACTCACATAAATATATATATATATATATATATATATATATATCTAGATGTGTGTGTGTGTGTGTTGATGTGTGTGTGGGTGTGTGTGTGTGTGTGTGTGTGTTATTTTTTCTGTTAAGCAATAATCCAACAATAAGCTATTTAATTAACCCGGTTCCAGTGATTATATCACCTGTTTTTTTTATAACGTCAAGATACAGTTCCACTGCATTTGAAGTGTAAACTCAACTAACTAAGGGACGATTCTCCTATCCAAACATCCAAGACCCAGAGAAAAATACCCAAGGACCTTAGAGAAACTGGCCCCCCCCCCCGAGGTGCAAGAGAAACTACCCAAGACCCAAAGAAATACAAGACCAAGAAAAACTACCTAATACCCAGAGAAACTTTACGGGGCTCAGCGAAATACCCAAGACACAGAGAAAATTACCCAAGACTCAGCTGTCCAAGGACTCTGGGAAAACGCCCAAAGACCCAGAGAAACTATGAAGACCCAGAGAATAGCCCAAGACTGAGAAACTACCCGGGGATCAGAGAACCTATCGGGATCCAGAGAAAACTTACTCAACTCAGAGAAACTACCCAAAACCAGAAAAAAATTATCCAAGACTCAGAGAACTGACCACACCTAGAGAAATACCCCACGACACAGGGACACTATGCAAGACCTAATGAACCTACCCAAGAACCACAGAAACTACCCAAGTCCCAGAGAAACTATCCAAAACCCAGAGGAAATACCCAAGAGCAGAGAACATGACCACTATCCAGAGAAACTAGCAAGACCAGAGAAACTCCCAAGACCCAGAGAAACTACCCAAGACCCAGAGAAAAACACCACGACCCAGAGAAACTACCTAAAGCCAGGAGAAACTATGGCAGGACCAGAGAGAAAAATACCAACATCCAGAAAAAACTACCAGACCAGAGAAAACTATCAAGACACAGAGAAAATACCCAAGACCCAGAGAAACTATCCAGGACCCAGAGAAGCTATCAAGACCCAGAGAAAATACCCACGACCCAGAGAAACTATCCAAGACCAGAGAAACTATCAAGACCCAGAGAAACCTACCTACGACCAAGCAACTAACAAGACCCAAGAGAAAAATACCCACGATCCAGATGAAAACTACCTACGACCAGGAGAAATATCAGGACACAGAGAAAATACCCAAGACCAGAAAAACATCCAAGACCCAGAGAAACTATCAAGACCCAGGCGAGAAACTACCACGGAACAGAAAAAACCTCTCCCGGACCTAGGGAACATACCCACGACATAGAGAAAAACTCTCAAGGAACCAGAGAAAATACCCAGAGCCATAGAAACTCTCCAAGGACCAGGAAACACTTTGATAATTTCCATTGCCTGGAGGATTGGAGGTTTAAAGATTTTTTTTTTTATCAAGATTTCTTTTTTTTTGGGGGGGGTGGCGGGGGGCCATATATTTTAATAGTAAGAGTTTTTAGTTATTTTCATTAGTCTCAAGATCGTATTACAGAAGCAAAAACTCCAACTCCAGCGTGATTATTTCTAACCTTAAGAAAAAATATAATTCATAAAGTAAACAGAAGCTGATTACGACTTTGAGTTTCATTAACGTCAAAGATAATACAGCAACAGCACAGACGTTTAGATTTTACCATGCGATTCTTTCACGACAAAATAATATTTTTTTCTCTCTTTTTTCATTATATCTATCCAGTGTGTATATTTTATTGGACAATCTACATCTTTACCCTTAGGTTGCATGTAAGGGTAAGAGTAATATATATATATATATATAATATATATATATACTATATATATAATATATATATATATATTGTGTGTGTGTGTGTGTGTGTGTGTGTGTGTGTGTGTGTGTTGTGTGTGTGTGTGTGTGTGTATGTATGCTGTATGTCTGTATGTGTGTGTGTATTACAATGATGGTGTGCAACTTTGTAAGTTTAAACTCTGAAATAGAAATGAAATAAGGAAGGACCACACGCTATTTTAGGCTGGTGAAGGCCTTCGCCCCAAACCATTTCCTTTTTTCGGGTTCTCATTCTCATCCCCTCGCCAATAATTGTCATAAAGGGTCAATTCTAAAATTTTCCCCAGGAAACAGTGAGGTTCCGGTCCTCGGCAATTGCATTGGACCCAGACAATGCCATCATCACACTTTTATTAAACGCCTCGAGGGGGAAGGGTACTTTATATGCAACGAGCAATAGAGGGCAGTAGGGTGGCGGCTCTCAACCAATGACGTCAGTAGGTTGAACGGTAACGAATTTACGAATCGGAAAGGACTGGAGTATAGCCTTTTATTTATTTATTTATTTATTGAAACGGCAGGAGTCGGTTACTGTTATCAACTGGGAAGTAGTCAAATTTTATTGATTTCTGGAACACCATCTCCTCACACACCATAATCTGGTGAGTTTGTATGTTTTTATGAGAAGAGGAATTCAAATACCTACTGATATACCGAAGTATTCTTAATAAATAGATGCAATTTAAAAACAAACGTAACGTCATAATAATTCATCGAGTATGCAGTCGTATTTTGAATTCACCGTCCAGAAAGCATACAACAACTCACCCACAAGTAAGTGTCTGTGTGTAGGGAGGTGGTGGTGTCCAAAGATTAATCAAATTGACTACGTACTGGAGCATAAAAAAAGGCGTTAGTAGATAACAAATAATTATGCGAATTGCAGACAAATGTATATGATAAATCGAGCTCTAAGAAGAGACAGAAGAAAAATCACAAATGGAATATCAAACTGCGTGAACACGTGAAATATAAGACCTATTTGCAGCATGTGCAGCGCTTGCTACACCTGATCCCGCACTTCAACGGAAAAAAAGACATCTCCCACGAATCCATGTTTTGGGAGGATCATTGGCTTCATTTGAGTTCCTTTCTTGTGTTCTTCTGCCACAGCTCTTCCTTCAGACTATCGTCTGCAAGGTATGGAAGGTATTTATTAGTTGCAATATAAGTACTGATGTTGAGGGTATATTTGGCACCGAAGTAAGAAAGAGGGAAAGAGCGAAACAAATCAGGTCCTCTAGATTGTATTAGGGAATTCCCTTTTCATATTAATCGATAAAAGTTTTTGGGAAAACTATACATGTGTTTCGTGTGTGTGTGTTGTGTGTAGTGTGTGGGTTTATATATACATAGATATAGATATCTATATATACATATATAGATATCTATATATATATCGAGACATAGATGTTATATATAGAGGATATATATAGACATATATAGATATGATAGTATATATATATAGCATATACATATATATATATATATATATTATATACTTACTATTATAGATATATATATATAGATATAATATATACACATATATGATGGTGTATATATATATTCCATATATAAGTGGCTATATATTGTATATGCAAATACGTAATATGTGTATAAAATCTTTATTGTATAAAGCGTGTGCAACACTCCCCCCCCCCCCACAGATATATATAACAGATTATAGATATATAGATATAATATAGATAGAATATTATATATATAGTACCTACATACATATACATAATATATGTATAGATATGTATGATAGTGATGGAGATATATATGATAGATATATATTATATATATATACATATGATATATATCGATATATATATATATACATCTATAGAGATATATAGATATTATTGATAGATGATGATAAGATATATAGAGTGTACGTACATATAGACATACATAGAGAGAGAGAGAGATTATAGAGTATACGATGATATAGATATTACTATCTCCATATAGATATATATATATATATATACATTATATATAGATTAGATAGATATATACAATAGATATATATATATATATAGCTAATAAGTATGATATATAGTCTATATTACATACAGATACAGTATATATATATATATGATATTATATATGATATATATACTATATATGATATATATATATAAATGATAGAAGAGAATCATATATATATAGATAGATATTAATCTATCTATAATATAGTGATTACTGCCATACATATAAAAAACATATATATGTAAATATATATATATATTTATATATATATATATCTATATCTATATATATATATATTATATTACATGCATACATATACATATATATAGTATATACATATATATATATGGATATTATATATATATATATTATAATATATATTATATTATAGAGATATATAGTATGTAATATATATAGGATATGTATATATAATATATATATTAGATATATATATATATATATATATAATTATATATAATATATATAATATATATACAATGAAGTCATGCTCACGGAAGTATACCCTAGCTGTAGTGCTTCTCGAGGCCGTGCATGATGCTCATAGGTCCATACTGACAGGAACAACTTCGCTGGAGGGGACTATCTGTGGCATAACGGAACAACTAACCCCTCCCCCCCATCAAATAGATCTAAGCAGAGGTGTGGAGTAACCGTGGTTGTCTGCCACTCAATCAAAAACCATGGACTGCACAAACAGAGCAACGCCTCCCCCGAGGAGGTGAAAGAGCTTACGGCGGCGATCGGAATCGTTCCCGAGCATGGGCCCCCTAACGGAAGCCGCCTCTTGCCGCGGTGGGGAGCTTGAGGTCCCAACCCAATGATCTGGTGAGCCGGGACCAGAAGGTCTACTCACTACTGGAGGGTGTCACCAGTGAGGAATGAAGACAAAATGGCTTACTGGTGCACCAAGGCCTAGAGAGTGGATGGTGCATCCACCCCTGGTGTTCAATATTGGTAGTTCTAGGGGAGAACTCTCCCACATGCGTGTGCCCGTGCGCATGTGATCATGTATTATCAGGAGACAGGAGTCCTGGAGGTTTGGAGCGATGCTGATGCTGCCTGTGCCCCACTGCAGCTAGCGACACTATTCTGTAAGACAGGTGGCTTCATCAAGCCGGGCAAGTCAAGCTTTTAGGTGGTCAAATATCGATAGGGTCAAGAAGGCACTGTTCAGTCGGGTAGCACATAGGTCCCGTGACTGCCATCATTACTGTACTAGTGGCTGCATATATTTCATTTCATTACCACTCTGGCTGTCGGGAGATTTTGATCCCCAACTTAGCTTCCCCTCGTTGGACTCCATGGTGGGTGGTCGGGGGGGGATGAAATGAGCGAATTCTAATTTGTACGAGTATTACAAATTACAGAGATTAGCTCTCTCCATGATTGAACTTATTGCAATCCCCGACCATTTCCTCTGAAACTTCACATGTCACTCTGGAAACTGTCAGCTTCCAAAGGGAAAGATGGATTGTAATGGTACTGGGCTCCCAAAACTAGATTAAAAGGTTGTGGAAAAGTCCCTCTCAATCCATAAGGGAAATCTTACCTGGTAAAATTGAAAGTATTTCAATATTTTAAGTACCTAGTAGTGAAGACCATGATGGTGTAACAAGTCATGGACTTTTTTTTTTTTTTTTTTTCTGTACCTATATTACCTTCCTCCAATAAGTACAGAACTGTCACCACCTGCTTTGAAGATAGATGCATAATAATCACAGACAAAAAAGATGCTGCTAATGAGCAGCTAAATTAATGGCAGAATACCCTCGGAGCATCTTACACTGCCTGATCTCCACTCCTTCGGTATGAACAGGAACGACACCCAGTGTCGTTTCTTCAGTGGACTGCAGCAGAACTTCCATAAAACTTGCCATTGTTTGTCTCGCAAAGA
This sequence comes from Penaeus monodon, assembly GCF_015228065.2. Lineage (NCBI taxonomy): Eukaryota > Metazoa > Arthropoda > Malacostraca > Decapoda > Penaeidae > Penaeus > Penaeus monodon. Next base: position 64,730,720 of record NC_051386.1, on the reverse strand, counting down.
GATGGCTGGACTTGCAGCTCTGCCCTAAGACTGCACTAGGAAGTGGGATATCCCATACCAAATGATATATCACTTACGGAGAGCTCCCAGAAGTCCCCTGTGGACCTATTCAAGTAGGTCTATAGGGAGGGCACAGTGCAAGCACATGGAAAGAGGTTATAATCAATTGCTGTCCCTAACCTGGCAAGGTTGGCCTCCCACACAAAATAATTACAGACAATTTCCTCTACCAGCTGCATTCTGCAAGCTGATGGAGAAAATGTAAACTTCAGGTTGACATGGCTGCTAGAAAAGGAAAAAGTATGACCCCATATCAATATGGTTTAGAGATTGGAGGACCACAGATGCACTTCTAGGATGGAAAGCTATTCTACAGAACTCCTTCACCCAGCGACGTCACATGTTACAGTCTTTGACCTTAAAAGGCCTACGATACTACTTGGAAGCATGGCATACTCCTGAAGTGTATGACTGTTTAGAGGAGGCATAACCTACTTTAATACAAAGCTTCCTTACTAACAGGAAGTTAGAGTTCGGGCGGGAACATTTTCTGTACCTGAAAGATCAGCTGGAATGGGTCCCACAAGGGAGTGGTCTTAAGTTGACCCGGTTGCCATTGACTATAAATGACATTGTAAAAAGTTGTTCAAGTGCTGTATCAGTACAGCTATATGTGGATGACTCTTACACTGAACGCTCAGGAGGAGCTTACACGGACTGTACAAGGACACATGCAGTGCTGCAATAAATCAGTTTGTCAGTGCGGGCACATTATCATTTGTGTAAGCAGATTAGGATGTGAGGCTTTTTTTTTAAATTCATCTGCAACTCCCATGTCCTCCGGATACTGGCCTCGTTCATAATGAAGCGCTTTAGAATCTGTACTGGGGGCTTTCAGTCTTCACATGTGAAGTCCCTGTATGCTGCGAGTAGAGAACACCTCTTTATTACACCGGGATACATGAACCTGATTACTAAACGAGACTACAAAGTGAGCCAGGATCCCCCACATCCAGATTGGTTACAACCCCTTGAGGATAGCCGATCCTATGGTAGGAGAATGAGGAATCTTGTGGGAAGATCTTAATTAAAGTCTCACTAGGGTTTCTGGGGGCTGGAATTTCCAACTCCCCCCTTGGACTAATCAAAGTTGAGCTGGATTTGGTCGGAATTGGGAAAGAGGAGAGATCTGAAGCTAGAAGTAAGTCAGGAGAGATTCTTCAGCACATTTCTAGTACCTAGGACAGATGAAGATATACAGATGGTTCGAAATCTGAAACTAGCGTGGGCTTTGCACCAAGAGCAGAAGAAGACTGACATCTCGGCATTCTTTTCTCTAGCAACCTGATCTTCAGTGCAAGAGTTACATGCCATCCTTGCAGCAGTTAAATGACTAGAGATCTTACGAACATTCTATTTGTTGTATATTGTGACTACTCGTAGTGCCTGCAAGCAATCAAGAGCTAAAAACTCATCACAATCCAGTAGTGAGGGAGGCCAAGATTGGCTGCACTAAGGTCAACACGTAAAAAAAGATAACTCTATGTTGGGTGCCAGCACATGTTCGGTATCAGTGGGATTATGAGCGAGCTGATCAAAAGGCAAGGCTTCCACTTAGCCCTGTGATGTCGTTGTCCTCTCCCACACACCGACCTGAAACTAGCATCAGACCCCCTGGACGTTGTTCTCGTGATAGAGGAAACAATGGAGGCTATACCTTAGAAACAAACTGCGAGAGATTAGCAGATGGACCTTGACAGTTGATGACCAGCAATCCATCCCAACCGAAAAAGTAGAAAGTTTTGTATTAAGAAGGACTAGGAATCGGGCACACAGACGACTCATGGACGTGATGCTAAAAGTGTAGCACTTTGAGTGGGATGTCAAGAACCATTAACGTCGCACCAGGTAGTGGAAAATGCCGCAACACTCTCAGACTCAAAGATGTATTTACTTGTCTCCCCCAACACTGAAAAAGGTATTGGGGGATATTGTGACATAGGTCTTCTTAGTTCCTTAGGGAGGCTGATATTCAATAAATCTAATTATGCCATAATATTTATGCAATAATTTTATACATTTTAGAGCATAATATTTATGCTTTGATTTTAATATATTTATTGTTGTTTGTAGAGAATTTTTTTATAATTTTAAAGTATTAAATTATTTTAATATTTCTATCTAAACCAAGTGTCCCCCCCCTCCTTCCTCTCACCGCTAATGACCTTAGCTGTTGACACGGCAGACAATTTTAGATAATCACTCAATCAATCATTGTCGTTATGTCTAAAAAGAAAAGTCTTTCACTAGTGTGTCTCACAGTTATGACCTATGGATCAGAAGACAGGATTAGATATGTATATTGTAAAATATTGGAAGCGATATACGAAGAGTAGGATAGCAACCATCAATTGCTAAAAAAGGTGTTAGACAGAGGCAATACCATCTCACATAAATGTTACAGCTGTCTTGAGGGCAATATTCAAGAAGCAGAAATGGAACAGAAAGGGTATAAATAGGAGACGAATACCCTAAATAATCAAGATTGCAATGAATCTGCAAATGAATGCAGCAGCTAATAAACGATATGAAAAAGAAAGTCTGAAAATCGGACTTAGGAATGAACAAGAAAAAGACTAAGACCATGTTTTAACAGTAGAGTTCAATGAGAAACAGAACATGTACAAGGTGAAGGTGTAAAGGTAGTAGACAAGTATCTATACCTAAGGGCAACTCTTACAAACACAGCGGCGACGGGGGAAAAAATTAAGTGATGCATCACGCCTGGCTGGAGTCTCGGCGACACAGTAGACACACTAAGCGGCTCTTGCCAATTATGTTTAAAAAAGGGAAAAAGTCTTTAACCAATGCGTCCTCCCAGTATGACCTATGGATCAAAGACATGGACT
>NC_051386.1:64720311-64725311 GCF_015228065.2 Penaeus monodon | reverse complement strand
GGAAGCCGCCTTGCCGCGGTGGGAGCTTGAGGTCCCAATGATCTGTGAGCCGGACAGAGGTCTACTCATACTGGGGGTCACCAGTGAGGAATGAGACAAAATGGCTTCCTGGTGCACCAAGGCCTATGAGAGTGGATGGTGCATCCACCCCTGGTTTCGTTCCATCTTGGTCTAGGGAGAACCTCTCCACATGCGTTTTGCCGTGCATGGATCCTGTATTTTCAGGAGACAGGAGTCCTGGAGGTTGAGCGATGCTGCATGCTGTGCCCTGCAGCTAGCAACACTTTTCTGGTAAGACAGGTGGCTTCATCAAGGCCCGGGCAAGCAATCGGCTGGTCAAATATCGCTAGGGTCAAGCAGGCACTGTTCAGTCGGTAGCACATGGTCCCGTGGACTGCCATCATTACTGTAATAGTGGCTGCATATATTTTCCTCATTACCCCTGTGGCTGTTGGGAGATTTTGATCCCCAACTATAGCTTCCCCTCGTTGGACTCCATGGTGGGTGGGGGGGGGGGTGAAATGAGGAATTCTAATTTGTACGAGTATTACAAATTTACAGAGATCTAGCTCTCTCCCTGATGACTTATGCAATCCCCCACGACCATTTCCTCTGGAACTTCACATGTCACTCTGGAACCTTTCCAGCTTCCAAAGGGAAAGATTGGGAATTGTAATGGTTCCTGGGCTCCCAAACTAGGTAAAAGGTGAAAAGTCCCTCTCAATCCACTAAGGAAATCTTACCTGGTAAATATGAAAGTATTTCATATATTAAGTACCTAGTAGTGAAGACCATTGATGGTGTATCAGTCATGGATCTGTTACATATATCTACCTTCCTCCACATAAGTACATCACTGTCACCACCTGCTTTGAAGATAGATGGCATAATCATCACAGACAAAAAAGATGCTGCTAATGAGCTAGCTAAATCTATGGCAGATATCTCCTCTGGAGCATCTTACACTGCCTGATTCTCCACTCTTCGGTCTGAACAGGAACGACACCCAGTGTCGTTCTTCAGTAGGACTGCAGCAGAACTTCCATACAACTTGCCATTTTTGTGCAAAGAGATGGACTGCTTTGCAGCTCTGCCATAAGACTGCCCTAGGAAGTGACGATATTCCATACCAAATGATATCTCACTTACCGGAGAGCTCCCAGAAGTTCCTGTTGGACCTATTCATAGGATCTATAGGGAGGGCACAGTGCCATGCACATGGAAAGAGGTTATAATCATTCCTGTCCCTAAACCTGGCAAGGTTGCCTCCACACCAAATAATTACAGACCAATTTCTCTTACCAGCTGCATCTGCAAGCTGATGGAGAAAATGGTAAACTTCAGGTTGACATGGCTGCTAGAAAAGGAAAACGTACTGACCCCATATCAATATGGGTTTAGAAGATTGAGATCGACCACAGATGCACTTGTAAGGATGGAAACTGCTATACAGAACTCCTTCACACAGCGACGTCACATGTTACCAGTCTTTTGACCTTCAAAGGCTACGATACTACTTGGAAGCATGGCATACTCATGAAGCTGTATGACTGGTTTTAAGAGGAGCATTACCTACTTTCATACAAAGCTTCCTTACTAACAGGAAGTTTAGAGTTCGGGTGGGAAACATTTTCTCTAACCTGAAAGATCAGCTGAATGGGTCCCACAGGGAGTGTCCTTAAGTGTGACCCTGTTTGCCATTGCTATAATGACATTGTAAAAGTTGTTCCAAGTGCTGTATCATGTAAGCTATATGGATGACTTTACACATGTAATGCTCAGGAGGAAGCTTACACGATGTACAAGGACACATGCAGGCTGCAATAAATCAGTTTGTTCAGTGGGCAACATATCATTTGTAGTAAGCTTGATTATGGATGTGAGGCTTTATTCATCTGCAACTCCCACTGTCCTCCGGATACTGGACTCGTTTCATATAAGCTCTTAGAATCTGTACTGGGGCTTTCAGGTCTTCCACCTGTGAGTCCCTGTATGCTCGAGAGTAGAGAACCACCTCTTTCATTACACCGGGACTACATGAACCTGATTACTACACGAGACTACAAAGGATTCCAGATCTCTACATCCAGATTGGTTTACAACCCCCTTGAGGATAGCCGATCCTATGGTAGGAGAATGAGGAATCTTGTGGAAGATCTTAATTTAAGTCTCACTAGGGTTCTGGGTGCTGGAATTTCCCAACTCCCCCCTTGGACTAATCAAGTTGAGCTGGATTTGGTCGGAATTGGGAAAGAGGAGAGATCTGAAGCAGAAGTCAGAGAGAGATTTCTTCAGCACATTTCTAAGTACCTAGGATCAGATGCAATATATACAGATGGTTCGAAATCTGAAAATAGCGTGGGCTTTGCACCAATGAGCAGAAGGAAGACTGCATCTGGCATTCTTTCTCTAGCAACCTTGATCTTCATTGCAGAGTTACATGCCATCCTTGCAGCAGTTAAAATGACTAGAGATCTTACGAACCATTCTATTGTGATATATTGTGACTCTCGTAGTGCCTTGCAAGCAATCAAGAGCTTAAACTCATCACATCCAGTAGTGAGGGAGGTTTCAAGATTGGCTTGCACTAATGTCAACACGTAAAAAGATAACTCTATGTTGGGTGCCAGCACATGTTGGTATCATGGGAAATGAGCGAGCTGATCAAAAGGCAAGGCTTCCACTTAGCCCTGTGATGCTCGCTGTCCTCTCCCACACACCGACCTGAAACCCAGCATCAGAGTTGTCTTCGTGATAGAGGAAACAATGGAGGCTAACCTCTAGAAACAAACTGCGAGAGATTAGAGATGACCTTGACAGTTGGATGACCAGCATCCATCCCAACCGAAAGTAGAAGTTGTATTAACAAGACTAGAATCGGGCACACAAGACTGACTCATGGACGATGATGGCTAAAGTGTAGCACTTTGAGTGGGATGTCAAGAACCATTAACGGTCGCACATGTAGTGGAAAAATGCGCAACATTCTCAGACCAAAGATGTATGTACTTGTCTCCCCCATATACACTGAAAATGTATTGGGGGATATTGTGACATAGGTCTTATAGTTTCCTTAGGGAGGCTGATATTTCAATAAATCTAATTATGCATAATTTTATGCAATAATTTTATACATTTAGAGCATAATATTTATGCTTTGATTTTAATATATTTATTGTTGTTTGTAAGAGATTTTTTTTTATAATTTTAAAGTATTAAATATTTTATATTTCTATCTAACAAGGTGTTCGCCGCTAATGACCTTAGCTGTTGACACGGCAGACAATTTTAGATAATCAATCATCAATCCTTGTCGTTATGTCTAAAAGAAAAGTCTTTAACTAGTGTGTTCTCACAGTTTTTGACCTATGGATCAGAAGACAGGGAGTAGATATGGTATATTGTAAAATATTGGAAGATATATACGAGATAGGATAGCAACCATCAATCTGATAAAAAAGGTGTTAGACAGGGCAATACCATCTCACAAAAATTGTTTACAGATTGTCTTGAGGAAATATTCAAGAAGCTAGAATGGAACAGAAAGGGTATAAAAGAGGAGACGAATACCTAAATAATCTAAGAATTGCAATGAATCTGCAAATGAAATGCAGCAGCTAATAAACGATCTGAATAAAGAAGTCTGAAAATCGGACTTAGAATGAACAGAAAAGACTAAGATCATGTTTAACAGTAGAGTTCAATTCGAACAGATACATGTACAAGGTGAAGTGCTAAAGGTAGTAGACAAGTATATATACCTAGGGCAACTCTTACAAACACATCTGGCGACGGGGAAATTAAGTGATGCATCACTCTAGGCTGGAGTGCCTTCGCAGAGACAGTAGCATACTAAGAGGCTCTTTGCTATTATGCCTAAAAAGAAAAGTGTTTAACCAATGCATCCTCCCAGTTATGACCTATGGATCAAAGAAACATGGACTACAAGCAAATTACTGGAGAGAAAACTAATAAGTGCCCAGAGAGGGAAGGAAAGTTGATGTTGGGATTAACCTAAGAGATCCGATGAGGGCGACTTCGATCAGGGAACAAACAAAACTGGAACATATATTTGAGAACATCAAAATAAAAAACATGGCAATGGCAGGTCGTATACGTCGGAGACAGGACAACAGATAGACAAAGAAAGAAACAGACTGGATTATAGATAGCATAAAGAGGCCAGGGGCCAGACCAGTGACAAGAGGCGTGACGAAATAACGAAATTTGGAGGCCTAGACTGGAAACAAATAACGCAAGACAGACAAAGCTGGAAAATATTGGGAGAGGCCTTCGTCCAACAGTGGATCTATTCAGGCTGATGATGATTATGTATATATATGTGTGTGTGTGTGTGTGTGTGTGTGTGTGTGTGTGTGTGTGTGTGTGTGTGTGTGTGTGCGTGTGGTGTGTGTGTGTTTGGTGTGTGGTGTGTGCATGCATATATATAGATATAATATATATATATATATATATATATATATATATATATATAGAGAGAGAGAGAGAGAGAGAGAGAGAGAGAGAGAGAGAGAGAAAAGAAAAAAAAATCTTAAATGTGACTTCATCTTAATATCAAGACAAGCTCAGTGACACACTGAATCTATAAAAGTGAATCATTAGACATAATTTATCAAACACTTAACAAGCTTCTAAGCCAAGTCGAAAATATTTCTTGATAAAGTCTCTTGAAATATACCAACGCATAAATATACACATGTGGTCATGCATGCGAAAAACGTTAAGCACTTTAGATAAGGAAACCAAGTATGGACGAACTAATTTTTTTTTTCTTTTTTTTTAATCCTTGGGAAAGGTTTCTTTGGATAAATGACACAAAGTGAAGGTAACAAGAATTTTAAAACAAAAAAAACTGAGACAATCAGGAAACTGTATGTGTGAATGTTACACTTTGATAATCTCGACAATAGAATTAACATCCTATCCAAGATTTTTAGCTATTTATGTATTATTTATCATTGTTTTATATTATCTTCACT
>NC_051386.1:64712142-64720211 GCF_015228065.2 Penaeus monodon | reverse complement strand
ATATATTTACCCCCTATTTTTTCCCACAAGTTACTTTTCAAAATAATACTTTTATTATATATAATATATATATAATATATATATAAAATATATATATATAATATAAATTATGAAATATATATATATATATAATATTTTAAAATTATATATATATATATATATATATTGATATATTTATATTTATAAATTAATTACATATATGTATATAAAACAAAAACCCACACACACACACATGAAACACACACAAAATTACACACACACAAAAAATATATATATATATATATTTTATATAAATATATATATATATATATAATATATTATATATATCTTCTTTTTTAACGGTGGGGTTCTTTGTTGAGCCGCCGTGGTCCAGCATGATACTTAATTGTATTTTTCATGTTGTGAATGCTCTTGGGTGAAAGTTTTGGTAGGGCCCCCTTTTTCCCTTTTTCCAGGGGGAGTCCCCCGGGTTTTTCCCTTTTTTTTTTTCAAAAAATTTCTTCCCCTCTCTATTTTTTTCCGGGCTTGGGACCACACTGACTTAGGTGGCTTGGCCACCCAGTGGTAGGTAAGGCATTCGGGGTTGAAGTTTTCCCCAAAGGGAACAAAACGCGCCCGGGGCCCGGGGACTCAAACCCCCGGGAAATCAGATTGCCGTCGTGACAGTCTGGAGTCCGAAAGGGTCTAACCATTCGGCCCCCCCCCAGCTGCCCCAATAATTTTTATAAAAAAATATATATTTTATATATAATATATATATATATATATATATATATTTTATATGTATTAATTATTTTTATAAAGTGTATATTATATATTAATATATATTTTTTAAAGTGTGGGTGTGTGGTGTGTGTTTTGTGTGTGTGTTGTGTGGTTGTTTTGGGGTGTGTGTAAAGTGTTTATGTGGTATGTTTTTTGTCACACAACACACACAAAACCCCACACCCACCCCACACACCACCCCACCCCAATTATTATATATATATATAATTTTTATTTTATATATATATATATATATATATTATATTATATATGTATTATATACATATATATATACATATTTTCTATATATCATATCTATATATTTTATCTATCCCCTCTCTCCCCTCCTCCTCTCCCCTCTCTCTCTCTTTTCTCTTTTCTCTATATATATATATAATTTTTATATATATATATATTATATATATACATATTATAAAAATATATATATAAAATTTTATATATGTGTGTGTTTTGTGTGTGTGTGTGTGTGGTTTTTGTTTCCCACATACACCACACACATTTCCACCCTACACACACACCCCCACACACAAAACCCCACACACACAACAAACACAAACAATAATTTTATATATTTAAAAAAATATATTATTTTATATAAATTAATATATTTTATATATATATATATATATAAAATAAATTTTATATTATATATAAATATATATATAAAATATAAAATTATATATTAAAAAAATGCTTAAGTTAAAAATTTTGTATAAATTTTATTAAAAAGTAATACCATAATGTATATCCCTACACACATACACATGTGTGTGGTTTTGTGTGTGTTTTTGTGGTTGTGTGTGTTTATTGTATGTGTATGTGTGTTGTTGTGTGTGTGTGTGGTGTGGTGTGTGTGGTGTGTGCGTGTGGGGTGTGTTGTGTGTGGTGTGGTGGGGTGTGTGTGTGTGTGTGGGGATCTAGAAATGAAAACATTTTGAAAGTTTTTTCGTAAAACGGGGGAAAGAACAAAAAAAAAGACAAAAGGTTTTCTTTTTAAACCAAATTGTTGCCATGGGCTTCCCTTTTCAAACCCCCCCGCGCTTCCCTTCCATATAGCATGAATTTTTTTCCCTTTAAACCTTGGTTTTTCCAGTAATAGGAAGAAAAAAACTAAACTGACTGAAAACGGGAGACCTTTTTTTTTTTCTTTGGGTATTTTTGAAAAGGCAAAGGGGAAAAAATGCCATTTTTTTAAATAAAGAAGGCTTTTATGTAGACCCAAACCCAATCAAGGATTGCACACAATAATGGGGAATGAAAAAAATGCCCTTTAAAATGATTGTTTTTCCCTAGTTAGATAGAAAAACCTGTATTTTTCATATCAATAAGACAAATTTTTTCATACACAGTCTATTTATTAAAGTCCCAAAATGTAATAAGTTTAAATAAAAAAAACATTCGATTCTCCTGCCGGGGCATGGCTATTAACGTTTGCTATTTAAAAGATCAGTTTTTCAAATTCGGGAAAAACCCCTAAAAACGCCCTTTTTTTCTTCCCCTTGGGAAATAGATTCCCCCGGGTTTGGGGCTTCCCCTTTTCCCCCAAAATTCTCACCCCCTTCCCCTTTTCCAATTTTCCCTTCCTCCTCCCTTTTCTGGATGCTCTGTCCCCTTTTCCTTTTAAATTTTTTCTTGCAATCTGCAACCCGTATTGCCCAAAACAAAACAACCCCTTGAAAAAAAAAAAGCCAGAGGAAAAAAAAACTCCCCGAAAGAATTTCTATTTGGGTGATTTCCCGTCGCCCCTCCCTTTTTTTGCACAGGTTTCTGTGACAAAAAAAAACGGTCGGGGGTTTTCTTCCCTCTCCCTTTGCTAATTTGGGGCAAAGCCGGGGCCCTGAGGGCCCGCGAGGAAATTCCTTTTCGGAAATGCATTTCTATTTTAAAATTATCCGGGCCATATGCACACAAAAAAAAACTCTATAAAATTGGGCATATATATATAATAAATATTATATATAAAATATATTATATAATATAATATTTTAAAATATTATATATATATATATATATAAATAAACGAACACCCCACGCAAAATACACACAAAATTTTTATATAATTAAAGTAAAGCATTTATATACAAAATTAAATTTTATATTTTATATAATATATATATATATATTAAAATTTTATATTAATATATATATTATATAGATATGATATTTTAAAATTTTATATTATATTTTATATATATAATATTATAACAAAATACATACATACATTCAACCCTTCATCACACTATCTATTATCTACTTAAACCCTTTTTCTATCTATATTATATTAATTAATATATATGTATATAATATATATATATATAATATATATTATATATATATATATATATATTAAAATTTTATAAAAATGTAGTAATGTAAAAATATAAAAATAATTAAAAGATAAAATTATATAATATATAATATTTTAAAATATAAATACATATATAATATATATATATATTATTTTAAAATTATATAATATTGTATATAAATATATATATAATTTTATAGATATATATATAATATTTTTATGTGTGCGTGGTTTTGGTTGGGGGGGTGTGTGTGTGTGTTTTTGGGGGTTTTGGGTGTGTTGTTTTTTGGTGTGGTGTGTGTGTTTTTGTGTGTGTTGTGTGTGTGTGTGGGGGGTGTGTGGGGTTGTGTGTGTTTGTGGGGGGTTTTTTTGGTTTGTTTGGGGGTGGGGGTGTAAAAGGGCACCCCACACCAAAAACCCACCCACACCACACACCCCAAAACCACTACCACCCCACACACACACACACACACACCCCCCCACAAATATATACATTTTAATAATATATATTATAATATATATTATATATAATATAAAATTTTACATTATATTATATATATATATAATATATATATTTATATATTATATATTTTACCATAATATGCATGCATATATTTTGTGTGTGTAATTTATTATCAATATATTTTTATATATATATATATATAGAAAATATATAATATTATATTTTAAAAATTATATATTATATAGGGTATAAAAGGTATAAAATCTATATATATATATATATTATATAAATATTTTAATATTATTATATATATAAAATATTATATATATATATGTAGTAGGGACGTAAAACCGGGGACCGTGAGAGAGAGAAGAGAAGCAGAGACAGAAAACCCGAAAGATATATAATATTTTAATTTTATATAAATATATATATAATATATATAAAATAATTAATTATATAATAATAAAATTAAATAGTTTTAGGTATATTATATAAGGGATATATATATATATAATATATATTATAAAAAATTTTAATATAAAAATATATATATGTATGTTTTTTAACGGACGCAGGGAGTATGGGGGTGTTTGTGTGTGTTTGCGTGATAATGTTGTGCATTTTATATTTTGCATTTTTGGGGTTTATTTTTTGTTTTATGCTGGTATGTGTGCGTGTTTTTTGTGTACGGTGTATCTGGTGGGTGTGTGGGGTGGGGTGTGTGTGTGTGTGTTTGTGTGTGTGTGTTTTGTGTGTGTGTGTGGTGTGTGTGTGTTGTGTGTGGTGTGTTTTGTGTGTGTGTGTGGTGGGGTTTTTGGTGTTGTATATATATTTATTATATAATATATATATATAATTAAATTTTTTTTTTATATTTTTTTTTTTTTTTTTTTTTTTTTTTTTTTTTTTTTTTTTTTTTTTTTTTTTTTTTTTTTTTTACAAAGGGGGCCCGGGAAGGGACATGGACAGAAAACGTTTAATTAGATTTTCTTCGGTAGAAGAAGGAAAAATAGTAAATTTTTTTCAGAAAAAGGGCTAAATTTAGGCCCAAAAAATTAGATTTACCCCTTGGGGGAAAAGGGAGAAAAAGGGGTTTTGTACGGTTATCTTTATTCCCCGTGCTTTAGGCAGAATATCCAGTTTTCCTTAGGATTTAAAAATATTTCTTTTATTTTCCCAATTTTGAAAAAAACACAAGATTTACTGTCGGCAGAAAAAAACGAGAAAGAAAAGGGTTTCCCCCAAAAAATCTTTTTAATAAAAAAGGGCTTTTTTCATTTTTTGTTTTTTGGGGTTTGCGATTAATTACTATGTTTTAGGAAATTTTAAAAAAACTTTTTTTTGATTGATTAAAGTTTTAAACCTCCCTATAAATATAATATATATAAAATTATATAGAAAATAAAATATATATATATAATTTTATATATATATATAATATATATTTGTATATTTTAAAATTATATATTATATAATTTTATTATAATATATGTGTGTGTTTGTGTGTGTGGTGTGTGTGTGTGTGCGTGTGTGAACTGTGTGTGTTTCCGGTGTGTGTGTGTGTGTGGTGTGTGTTTTTTCGTGTGTGTGTGTGTGTGTGTGCAAAAATATATCCCTTATCTAAAACGGAAAATTTTTATCCCTGAGCTGGGTCAGCCGTGGCATCTCCCAAAAAATCATATTTGGGGGAATGGTTTGGGGCTATCAAGTAAGCAAAATAAAGGCCCCCCTTTTTTTTCCTTTTTTTTCTCGCCCGCTCCATCTAAATAGGGAAAGCTATCTCTGCTTTTTGTTTCCCCCAGAAAAATTTGCGACTGTCTTGAAATACCAGTTTCACTGATAAAAAAGCCTTTTGCAGGAACCCCCACTTTTCCCTGCTCCGGGGGGCTTCCCGTTAAAAAACGGGGAAGGGGAGTTCGGGAGGGGACCCTCCTTATCCCCAGGGCTTTTCAAAACATCTGTGTAGGTATATAGAAATAGATAGCGAATTAAATATAGATATATAAATACATACATAAACATATATAAATATATACATACAACTTTTTAAATATAAAACATAAACATACACACACCACACACAACACACCACACACACCCCAACACACACACACACACACACACCCACACAAACACACCCACATATTAAAATATATATATATATATAAAATTTTAAAATTAAATTTCATACACACACAAAACACACACACACACACACACAACCAAAAAACCCATACATAAAATATATTATATTAAAATATATATAATATATATATAATATATATATTATATACTATATTTAAAAAATTTAAAAAACAGATATATAAAACCTAAAATATAAAATAATATAAAATTATATATTATATATATATATATATAAAGTGTTTTTGGGGGGGGGGTGTGTGTGGGTGAGGAGTGGTGTGTGTGTGTGTGTGTGTGTGTGTGTGGGGTTTTTGTGTGGGTGCGGTATATATACAACACACATACTACATAATAAAAATATAAATAAAATATTATATATATTATTTTATATATATATATATATACATATTATATTTTATAAAATCTTTTTATATATATATATATAAAATATTATATATATATTAAAGGGGGCCCCGATGGCGAGTGCTTAGGAAACATGGGCTCAAAACGTCACGATGGCAATCCCGTTTTTCAAGGGTTCGGGGTCACCCCCTCCCCCCCCGCGGGTTTTTCCCTAGGGCAAAGGAAATTCACCTCGATTGCCTAACCCAGCCACTGGGTGGGCCCAAACCAGCCCAAGTCAGTGCTGGTCCCCAAACCCCGGGTAAATTTTGAGAGAATGATTTTCGTAAAAAGGGAAAAACCACCCGGGACTCTCTGTGGAAAAAAAAAGGGGGGTTGGATATTTTATAGAATTTTTAAAAAATTTTATTTTTATAAAAAGAAGAAGGGAAAGAAGAAAAAAAAAAAAAAAAAAAAAAAAAAATTTTTAAAAAAAAAATAAAAAAAAAAAAAAAACAAAACAACAAAAAAAAAAAAAAAAAAAAATTATAATAAAATTTTAAAAAAAAATAAATAATAAAAAAAAAACAACAGACACCCAACCCAAACAAAAATTTTTTTTTTATAATATTATTAAAAATTTAATTTCCCAAATTTAAATTTTAAAATTTAAAAATCCCTTTTTTAAAATTTTTTAAAAATTTAAAAAAAGGTGGGGGGGTTTGGTTTTGGGGGGGTTTTTTGGGGGGTTTTTTTTGGGGGGATTTACCCCCACTACAATAAAAATATAAAAATTTTAATTTATAAATTTTAAAAATTTTTTCTTTTTTATTTTTTTTTTTAAATTTAAATTTTTAAAATTTAATTAAGGGCCCCATCGGGTTTTGGAAACATGATAAAAAGTCCCTGGAATTGTTTTTAAGGGGACCCCGGGGGGCCGGGGTTTTAGGGAAAGGAAAATGATTCCTTAGCCATTGGCCAACCACCCAACTCGGGAAGGGAAAATTTAAAGAAGTTAGTTCCCCCCGGATTTTAAAAAAAGGGGGGGGGGGAAAAAAAAAAATTTAAAATCTCCCAATAAAACTTTAATTAAAATTTTTTGGCGGGGCTAAAAAACCCAAAAAAAAAAAAAAAAAACAAAAAAAAAAAAAAAAAAAAAAAAATATTAATATTAAAAAAAAATAAAATTTTAAAAAATTGCAAAAAAAAACCAAAAACCCCAAAAAAAAAACCCCCCAAAAAACAAACCCAAATTTTTTATTTTATTTAAAATAATATATTTAAAAATTTTTATTTGAAAATTATTAAAAAAAATAAAATTTTTTTATACAAAAAAACCCCCCAAAAAACACAAAAACAAATATATAATATATAATATTTAATATAATAAAATATATATATAAATTTTAATATATATAATATAAAATAAAAAAAAAAAAAATAAATTTTTTAATATATAAATAAAAATATAATAATATATTTAAAAATATAATATTTTTTTATATAAAAAAAAACCAAAAAAAAAAAAAAATAATTAAAAATAAAAATTAAAAAATAATTATATAATTAAAATATTTAATTTAATTAATTATAATAAAATAATAATAATATTTTAAAAACCCCCCCCCCCCCACCCAAAAAGTGGAAAAGGGGTTTTTTCCCCTTTTCAACCCCCAAGAAAGGAGAAAACCCCAAAGGGCCCCCCCCAAAAAGGGGAAAAAACCCCGTGGAAAAAACCAAATAAAAAGGAAAATCTTTCCCATTTAAAAATTTTTTTTAAAAGAAATTTTCATAAAAGGGGGAAAAGAAAGAATGAGAAAGTTTTAAAAAGGAACAAAAATTTTTTAGGGAAACCCCAAAAAAGGTTTAAAAAAAGCTCCAACCTCCCTTTGGTTTTTTCCAAAAAGCCCCAACCGTTGCGTCAAAATTTTTTCCCGTCCCCCCATTAACAAGGAAACCCCCTTTTTTTAACCGTTTGCAAAGGAACAACCCCCAAATAAAATTTCCCCCAACAAAACCCCCACC
>NC_051386.1:64697142-64707142 GCF_015228065.2 Penaeus monodon | reverse complement strand
AGACAGGCATTCGGGAAGGAGAAGTAAAAAACAAAACAAGAAAAAGTCGTAAAATATCAGTATTTCCGCACAGATACAAGAGTCTCGCACACACGGTCTCATCTCTTCTTATTCACTCTGGGCGTTAGGGTTTCGGGCACCTGTTTCTGTGATAAACGTTATTTTTTTTATTACTGAATGGTTACAATATTATTATTATATTTATTACATATATATGATCCATACAAAAATAAAGATCTTACGTGATTGCATGAAATATTGTAAAGTATGTTTATCCACATCTATATATATATTTATTTATATATTTGTAAATCATTCACTTACTATATACAGCATCAGTGTGTGTTTCCGTATGCATACATGCGTCTCTGTGTCCTCCTTTACGTGTATTATACATTTGTATAAATGTGTGTGTGTGTGTGTGTGTGTGTGGGGTGTGTGTGTGTGTGTGTGTGTGCGTGCGCGCGTGTATGAGTATGTGCGTGCGCGCGCGTGTATGTATGTGTGTGTGTGTGTGTGCGCGCGAGTACGTGTGTGTGTGTGTTTGTTGTTGCGGGTTACAACAGTGCATGCGTATGCGATTTGCTATCTCGTCCTTGTTGTTTTCAGTTTATCCGATTCGTCGACGCTATAACCATTCTCCGAATTCAGAGTCAGCCAGCAAAATGTAATAGAAATAAAGAAAGGTCTATACCATACCAGCGCGTTTTCAGTGACAGTGGGAATCCTCCGCTAATTTGCCTAACAAGAGGTTAACCATATGACGTTAGCGAGATGATAATCGCATTACCCTGGTTTGCTTTTAAACCACGCGCTCATTACGCCCGAGAGGAGAGACGTCGCATCACGGAATTTGCCACTGTCCCCGCCCTCCTTGGGCTAATGCGCTAATCCAGGCAGGAGTTTACGTGGTGCCCTCATTTTGCCACGCAATTACTCTGTTCGAGAAACGGGTGAATATCCCCCCGCTGGAAAGGAGGCATTATGTGTGTATGGACCCATTCTTCTTTTCTTGAAGACGAGGGGTTCTATGAGGGGAATTTCTTCCTTTCAGGAGATAATGTGATTCTTTTATTTCGGTTTTCCTGTTAATGACAAAGATGATGTTTTATTGATCTTGATAGTGATGATGATGTTAATGTTTATTTGATGATGATGTGATATTAATGGTGGTGATGATGTGATGATGATGTGTTGATATTAATGGTGGTGATAATGATTTAAGTTGTTGATATTGATGATGGTGATGTTTATCTTGATGGGGATGATGATTTGAATGGGGGTTAAATTAATTTTTTTTTTGCCTCCTTTTTTCCCTAATCCCTTCTTCTTGTTTTCCTTTACTTTTATCATCATTATCTTTATATCACAATTCAAAATGTCATTACACTTTATCAAATATCCTCATTTTTCTTTTCTTCTCCTTCTCTTCCTTCCACCTCTTTTTCCTTCTCCTTTCCTTTCCTTCTTTTTCCTCCTCCTCCTCTCCTTCTTTTTTTCTTCCTTTTTTTTTTTTCTTTTCCATTTCCCTCTCCTCCCCCTCCTCCCTCCCTTTTTTCCCCCCTTTTTTTTTCCTTTTCCTCTCCTCTCCTCCTTTCCCCCCTCCTCTCTTTCCCCCTCCTCCTCCCCTTCCTTTTTTCTCCTCCTCCTCCTCCTCCCCCCTTTTCTCCTCTCCCTCCTCCATTTTCCTGCTCCTGTTGACGACAATAACAGCAAGAGAGAAACGCTGTGTTTAAAACGAACCACCAGCCAGTCTACCTTGTAATGAACTTTGTTTAAAACTAGACTTTGTGAGATCTTAAGTCAAACAACTGAAACTTGACATACTACATTAGTGGACAACATGAAGGGGAATGAGGAAGTTGGATAACGAATTTGCTTCAGCGTAAATTAGATAAATGAAATCATCGTTACATTTAATCTCTAAATCAGTTTCGCGTGAGGGATATAATCATAGTACATGGGTTAATCATCACGGTTACCCATAATGTCACTGCTGTTATAATATAATTTTAGTGATCATGTACCAAAGGGAGTATGAGTAAATCGTAGGAGTATAAAAAGAGAAGACAGAAATTCTGATGTGGGAAGTAAAGGAAACTGAGGATAATAAGATTTGCATTTTGCTCCTTCTACCGGTGGAAGTTAAGATAATTATTTTGTCGAAGCTGTAATTAACTGGATATGGGTAATGTAAAGAATCATGGGAGTTACAACAACATGCGGTAATCGTGCAAAAAGAGCCTTTGTATTCCCCAGCGATTGAGCCAAGTTTGGTTGCCACAGTTTGCCCAGTCTTTGTTAGTAGTCTTCTTTCAACTTATTATTGATCTCTTCGGTTTGCAAAGCTTTTGCTCCATTATACGTCAGTGTGTATTTGAGTGTTTTTGTATGTGTGTGTGTGTGCGTGCGTGCGTGCGTGTGTGTGTGTGTGTGTGTGTGTGTGTGTGTGTGTGTGTGTGTGTGTGTGTGTGTGTGTGTGTGTGTGGGGTGTGTGTGTGTGTGTCGTGTGTGCGTGCCGTGCGCGCGTGCATGTGCGCGTTTCTACAGTTATGACAAAAAATTAGTTGTAAATCCAAAATTATTAGAGGTTAGAGACGCAGTACGCTGTTTTACCTTACGCTTAATACAGTCTCCGGGAACTGCCACCGGAAATCCATCATGATCCGTTTATAGTGTACATCCAATGGAGGTTTACCTGTTATTTTGTAGATGTGCATTATTCCTTACGATCGGAGTGGAGAAAAAGTGAGAGAGAGAGAGAAAGAAAGAGTTGAGGGAGAGAGATAAAGACAGAGAAGAGCGACAGAGAAAGAGATTAGTGAGAGAGGACAGGAGGAAGAGAGAGAGAAAAAACAACAACAACAAAAAACAGAGAGAAAGAGAGAGAACGATATAGAGAGGGAGAGAGAGGAGAGCAATAGAACAGCTAGGTGTACTTCTGATAGTAAAGTTAGATGTCTCATCTGATATCATCTGCATCTGAAATGACTCTTACAGCAAATCTAATTGCTTACTTTCCTCGAGGATGAGTTTATATCACTCGTTTTATTATAATTCTATACTAACAGCTTGTAAAGAGGGGATTTCATAAGTCCTTTTTTTCTTATATTACATAGGTTTCGAATGAACTTTATTTCTTTTAATCGAAAAATGAAGCCTTATCTGGAATGAATTAAATTCCCACAACGACAAGGATGTATGGGGCATAGATGTTCAGGGAAATCTCGAACCAATTTAGTAAATGTTGTGTTGCCAGATAAAAGGTGCGAGCGCGGGATGTGGGCGAGCGCCTTTACTGCGCGCTTTACAGTACGCTTTATAATGGGTCTTTGTCTAGAGCTGAAGATAAGAGCAGATGCTGTTTGGAGAGCAAATAGACTCACTGAAAAAACTCTACACCTTTCCATTCTTTGCCGCATCTGGGTTTCGCTTGTCATTGCCTGAGTTGAAACTTCAACGAGGGAGAGAACAGGGAAACTATATATATATCTATATATATATGTATATATATAATATTATATATATAGATATATCTTAGATATATATATAGATATGTATATATATATCTCTATAATATATATATATATAGATATATATCATAGATGTATGTTATAGAGAGAGAGAGAGAGGGGGGGGGAAGCGATAAGGGAGGAGGGATGTAGAGCTGACAGAAAAGGTAGAGCGGGACGACGTATTTGTGTATGTGAGAGTGTTGTAGGTTCTGTACTATTGGTGAGTCGACATGATGCGTTTTTTGGGAGCCTGTATTCCCTCATCTTGTTTGGTTCTGTTTTTTTTTTCTTATCCTCACTCTGTCCCTTCCATTCTTCCTATTCAACATTCCAATCTGATCCCCCTTTCGCTTTTCTTTAGATACTGCTCTGTTTTCCCTTCCCATTCACTTTTCCCCTTCCTGTCGCAACATGACCCCGCTTATCCTCTCCCCCTTCCTTGTCCCTCCCCGCCCTTATCCCCCCACCCACCCTCCCTCCCTCTCCCTCGTCCCGACCTCCCTCCCTCCCTCCCTCCTATTCCCCGCCATTCTCCCTCTCAAGTCTCCTCGGAAAAACTAATGGCAAAGTCGCCTCTACGTTACTTGCCATCATCTCGCGAACATATTACATACGGCGCGTCAGATAGGTTCGACGAGGCACAGAGGGACGATTTGAGGGATCTCTCGCCCTTCATCACGCTAGACGTTATTCTGGTGCGGCTTCCTCGCCAAAACTATATTTCTAGCACGCGAGGACCCTTTCTTCGCTAGCGACGGGTTTCATGCAGCTGTGTTTGGCTGTGTACTAGTGGTGTGTGGCAAATAGAATGGTTTTTCTGTTTATTTCCTTCGGTCGTGTGCAAGGTTGTGGGTTGTGTGTTTATGAGTGGGTGAGGGAAAGAGAATGAGAGAGAGGAGAGAAGAGCAGAGAGAGAGAGAGAGAGATGTAGAGAGAGAGAGAGAGAGAGACGTGAGAAGAGACAGAGATGAGAGAGAGTGATCGAGAGAGGAGAGAGAGAGAGAGAGGGGGGGGGAGAAAAAGAGAAGAAGCAAGCGAAGAGAAGAGAGAGAGAGAGAGAGAGAGAGAGAGAGAGAGAGAGGGAGAGAGTGATAAGAGAGAAGAGAGAGAGAAGGGAAGAGAGGAGAGAGAGAGAGGAGGGAAAGAGATGAAAAGAGGAGAAAAGAGAAGAAGAAGAGAATAGGAAGAGAGAGAGAGAGAGAGAGAGAGCAAGAGAGAGAGAGAGAGAGGAGAGAGAGAGAGAGAGAGAGAGAGAGAGAGAGAGAGAGAGAGAGAAAGAGAGAGAGAGAGAGAGGGAGAGAGAGAGAGAGAGAGAATGCGTGTCACACAAACAAGCACGCATTCCATTCTCTTTTGGATTCTCGCAGGTATATCCAGCTGAAAAAACTTATGCAAGACAAGCCGAATATCTGGCGCTCTCAGAGCCGCCTGCTTTATTGCGCTCCTTCAAGAGGCCAAAATTTTTTGAGATTTAAACTTCGGCGCTAAAGAATTGCGGTCTCTCATATTGGCTTCTGCATCTGATCATCAAAAAATGAATGCTTTCCAATTTTTAAAAAAGAATTGTTTATACAGAACGTCATGTGGCAATATGAAGCAGCTTTAATTCATGTGAATGTGACTTTACTAGGACTTAAGTCACAGAGTTATACTTAGCATTTTAGCATTGTGTTGTCAGGATATATTAAATAAGGACCTATCAATAGATCAGCGATTGTTTCATGTTCCTTCTTGACTTATGTGTCATCAATATTGTTGTATGGATTAATGCTAATTACATTTATGTTTATGATCATCTTTTCTGTTAATAACATAATAATCTTAACAAAAACAAAACAGTTGAATATCCCCCTAAAATTTAATAAAACACGTATACTATGTATGTTTCATGTTGATATCTAATGCCAGGACTGTTCATAGTTCTTCTGCTTTCACTTTCAGTAGCTCCCTTGTCTCTCGCTCTCTCTCTTCAAATTCAATGCTTCTTCTCTCTCTCTCTCTCTCTCTCTCTACTATCTATCTATCTCTATATCTATCTATCTATTATCAATATATCTATTATGTCTATCGTATCTATCTATCTATCCATCGATGAATACACAATACGTTGCTCTTTAATCAGAAGATAAAAGGGGTGATCATAAAAGGTTTAACAGAATACTGTTTCAGGAAACTTTGATTAATATCTATGTTTGGTGACGCCATGCCTCTGAAAAATTCAGTTTTAAAAAACGTACAGAACTAAAGGCTAGAAGGACAGAGTATGTACAATGCAGTAAATTGTATTTTAGTTTTTTTATTTGCGTCCACGCTTGGCAATCTTTAGCTTCCTGACCCTCTAACTAAATTTGCAATTCAATGGCTTTGGTCTTGTTCAAGCTGTTCTCCCGGTTGAGAGCTGATTGAACCATTAGCGAGTTGCGTTCTTTGCGAAATCTTTCCTTCCTTTCAATACAATTAAGATTCTAAAAGTCACTTTCTGAGAGTTTCCAAGTGCCAATGAAAGCGCTTGAATGAAGCATGCTTCGAGATTTTGTATAATTTTATTCGTGCGCACACATTGAAAATACGTTATAAAATCTGTTGAATATATGATAAAAATGATAAAATAAAGACGGAAATGTATATTGAAAATAATGTGGAGAAGAGAATAATTCGGGAAAGCCATGTTTATGAAATAAATAAGATAAAACAGAGAAAACTCATACTTATGTTTCATGATCTATTGAATGAGAGAGAGTGTGATAGAGAAAGAGAGAAAGTAAAGATAGAAGATAGAATTTAAGATAGATAGATAGAGAGAGGAGCAGAGAGAGAGAGAGAGAGAGAGAGAGAGAGAGGTGAGCGAGAGAGAGAGAGAGGAGAACTGGAGGAGATGAGCCGAGAGACGTGGAGAAGAGAGAGAGAGACGAGAAGAGAGAGAGAGGACAGGGCAGATAGATTAGAGATAATTAGATAGATAGATAGATAGATATATAGATAGAAGAGAGAGAGAGAGAGAGAGAGGGAGAGAATGAGAGAGAGAGAGATTGAGAGAGAGAGAGAGAGGAGAGAAGAGAGAAAGTTAGAGAGGGAGGAAGAGGACAGAGCGCAGAAAGCGAGAGGGAAATAGATCGATAAACAGATAGATAAATTAGTAGATAGATAGGTAGAAGAGAGAGAGTGTAAGAGAGAAGAGAGTGAGAGAGAGAGAACAGAGAGAGATGAGGAGAGAGAGAATGGAGAGAGAGAGAGAGAGAGAGAGAGAGACGAGATCGAGAGAGAGATGAGAGAGAGAGGATGGCCGGAGAGAGAGTTGAGAGAGAGAGAGAGAGGGAGAGAGATGTAATTCTTTCGGCCGAAGTCGTGCTAGACATGCACAATATAAAAATAATAATAATAATAATAAAATAAATACAAATAAATAAGGAAACTAATAAAAAAAATAAAATAAATAAATGAATAAATCCAGTCACATAAGAGATCAGGCAGGAAACATAACGCTTGGCGGATTTCGAATACAACAAAAGTGCTAGAATTTCCAATCCTTTGAGACGGATTAGCGTTGAGACAAATTGTTTACGTGTTTGGTTTTCGAGATGCGATGTGATCTTCGGTAGACACGATATATTTCAGATTCTATAATTGGATATATATATAGATATATATATATATATTAATAGTATATAGATATATAAATATATAGAGATATATGTATAGATACTCATATAGATAGATAATATATATATATATAATATATAATATATATCTATAATATATATATATGTTGTGGGTGTGTGTGTGTGGTGTGTGGTGTGTGTGTGAGAGAGAGAGAGAGAGAGAGAGAGAGAGATATTTGTGTTCGTTAAGCGAACGTGCAGGTACACAGCTTTCTTTAGAAATTAACAATAATTTCATTAATTAGCAGGTGGGACTTAAAGTGAACTTCGAAAGTTTTAAAAAAGGATATGGAGAGACCATGTCTTACCATGTTTTATCCATAATACATACACACACACATACACAAATAAACCACACACAACCCACAGATAGGATCTTCTCTCTATATATAATAAATAAATCATTATTATCATCATCGCTCCATCACTGCAAGACGTAGGCCTTCCAAGCCTTTCAACTTTGTCTGTGTTTTTCGTTCAGTCTCGCCCCAAATGTAGTTATTTCGTCACGCCATCTTGCTCTGGTTGGCCCTTGGCTCTTGATATTATCGATAACTCAGTCTGCATACTTTCTGTGTCCCTCTGTCGTCCGTCTTCGATTATATGATCTGCCCATGGCATCGAGAGAGAGATAGAGAGAGAGAGATAAAGTAGAGAGAGAGATAGAGAGAGAGATAGAGAGAGAGAGAGGAGAGAGATAGATGAGAGAGAGATGAGAGAGAGAGAGAGATGAGGAGAATGGAGAGAGTAGAGAGAGAGAGGGGCTGGAGAGAGAGGAGAGAGAGCTGGAGAGAGAAGAGAGAGTGAGGCGAGACAGAGAGAGAGAGAGCGAGGAGAGAGAGAGAGAGAGAGAAGAGAGAGAGGATAGACATAGTTGTCAAAAGGGAAAAACGAGAGAGTAGACGAGAGAGAAGATGATATATATATAGAGGAGATAGAGATGCATAGAGAGAGAGGAAAGGTATAGGGATAGAGAGAGATATACACTCGAGATGATGAGATATAGAGAGAGTAGAGAAATAGAGAGAGAGAGAAGAGACGAGAGAGATGAGATAGAGAGCTATATATAGATAGAGGATAGGAGAGAGGGCATAGATAGATATATAGATAAGATATAGAGAGAGAGAGAGTAGAGAGAGAGTACGATAAGATATTAGATGTAGAGATAGAGATATAGATAAAAAAAATAGATTGCAGAGAGAGAGAGATATATAGATATATATTATATATATAGAGATAGGCAATATAGAAGAAGTATAAGATAATAGATAATATATATAGATATACATATATTTAGAAATATATAAAAAAATATATCGATATATTATATTAATATTATCTATATATGCATATAATATATATATATATAGATATAATATATATACATATAGATAATATGATAGACATATATATATATATAAGATGATATATATATATATATATATATATATATATATATAATATATATATATATATGTGTTGTGTGTGTGTGTGTGTGTGTGTGTGTGTGTGTGTGTGTGTGTGTGTGTGGTGTGCGTGTTTTGTGCAGTGTGTGTTTCGATGCATATGTAAAGTAAATATATATTTATATAATATATATATATATATATATATATATATATATATATATATATATTATGTGTGTGTGTGGCTTGGGTGGTATATATATATATATATATATATATATGTATATATAATATATATAATAAGTAGATAGCTATAGATAAGATAGATAGATACCTTAATGTAAAGATATTATATATATATATAATTATATATATCCATATGTATATATAATATATATATTATATATATATATATATATAATATACATAAATATCTATATATATATATACATTAAGTAAAAAAAAAAAAAAACAAAAAAAAAAAATATATATAGATATAATATATATATCTATATATATATTATATATATAGATATCTTATATATAGATATATAATGGAAAATATATATATATATATATATATATATTCATATATAATATCTATATATATACTATAGATATATATAATCATATATATATATATAACTCTATATATATATATCTATATATATATAAATATATATATAATATATATATATATATATAATATATATATACGAAAAGATATACTTATATATGAATATGATTTTAAGGTCATTCAACAATTATTTTTTTATGCTAAGGATGCTCTAATAACTTTTAAATAACTAAAATAGTTATCGAAATTTTGCAACAGGGAGATATTTTAAACTGTCCATCATTGTGTTTAGTAAAACAGTGATGAACATAAACAATGATTCTATTTGCGCTTTTCATAACCACGGTAACAATGTCATACATTTCAGTATGCAGATGTAACTGAACCTATGATGCGCCTGCCCGACTTCTTCCTATTGTCAGGTAATGAAACTTATTTACAGTTTAATGGACTTGTCTCGCTAAGATAAGTACAACCTCCGAGTTTGACTTCCCTTCGTCTTCCCGAGCTTTCAATTAAACTTACAGAAACTCTTGAGCAAAACCTCAACTTTTAATTGTGGTTCTGATGTGAAACTTGCAGGACCGGAGGAGAGACAATGAGTTCTAAGTAGAAGAGAGAATGGGGGAGTGTTGTGTGGAAAGTGGAAAGAGAGACTGCGTGTGTCCGTGATTTGTTTGATCGCGTGGTTGCGATGTAAAACTGGCTAACATTTTCAAATGTTAGGATTGCAGATTATGCAGAGGATACTAACCCTACCGGGACTTTCAAAAGAGTAAAGAGTGTAGACGTTGGCAAGATGAATGTGAAATGATAGCTCAGGTCACAGTTCAGCCCGCGCTG
>NC_051386.1:64677142-64687142 GCF_015228065.2 Penaeus monodon | reverse complement strand
ACCTAACGATGCTAACGGAGTTCATAATTCTGGTATTATTTTTTTTTATTAATATCATTATTATGACATATATAGGAGATATATATGACCCGTGATGTTTTACTTGTTCGTCAGTAAAATATTTCAGACATACAGTCTGAATTGCAGAGTACAAAACAGCCACCTGCACGTTGGATGTCATGTGACTTCGTCTTGACTATGTCCATTAGTCACCTTTCATAGTTCCCATTTGTTACACCGCCTTTTGCCTTTACAGACAAGAGACGACTGGATTATGACTTCCGGAAAGTTCTAATGGAAGACATAACCTTTTCTCCTTTACAGATTCTCTTTTTGTTAGCCCAAGTAAGAGCTCTGCTTGAGAATGACCATGCGGATACAAACAGTTAAAACTCTGCGGTATTGCCAAGTGTGACACTAAACTCCGTCATCATGCGTGAAGCCAAGTTAAAAATTGTGGGCAGACACGGTTGGTGCGTTGCGGCCTCTACGAGTCTTGCTGTGTTTATTCATTCACTTTCTTGTGCTTGAAGAACAATCAGTTAAACACCACATATAATCCATATATATATATATAACTATAATATATATATATAATATATATATATAGATATTAATCTTAAGAGGGCCGCAGGGGCCGAGTGGTTAGTGCATCGGGATCAAGGACTGTCACGGACGGCAAGCTGAGTTCGAGGGTTCAAGTCACCGACGGCGACGGTGTTACGTTGGGCAAGGACCTTCACTCGATGCCTCCTACCTAGAAAACGACAAATCGCCTTGTAGAAAGTTCAAAACGCATGTGCGTAGGGGAAGTCCCCGCGTGGCACGAAACTCGGTTGATTGATAGGCAAGGGCATCCAATCAGGCAGGGTGGCACATGCAATATAGACTGCAGAATTGAATTGAGAGATGGGCGATGTCCTGCGGGAATGAATGTGTTAAAAAAAAGAAGACGAAAAAAAGAAAAAAATATAAATATCTGTGAGTGTATGAATATGGTTATCATATACACACACACACACACAGCAAACACACACACACACACACACACAACACACACACATATATATATCATATATATAGAATATACTATTATATATATATATATATATATAATATATATAAATAATACATATAATATATGTGTGTGTGTGTGGTCGTTGAGTTACAATATGTGTGTGTGGTGTTTGTGTGAGTGTGTGAGTGTGTGCGCGATCCTTGTGTGCTGTATGTGTGCGTGTGTCGTGTCGTGTGTGTGTGTGAGTGTGTGTGTGTGTGTGTGTTGTGTGTGTTGTGTGTGTGTGTGTGTGTTTTGTGTGTGTTGTGTGTGTGGTGTTGCATGTGGTGTGTGTGTGGTGGGTGTGTGTGTGTGTATGCAATTATATATATACATATACAGATTGATATACTTATATATATATCATATATAGATGATCGATATATATATATAAACATATTGAAAATCTATAGGTGTTGTGGATATATCTATAGTATATCCTATTATATATTATATATATATATATATATATTAATATATATTATATATATAAATATATATATATCTATATATATATATAAATATATATACACACATTCATACACACAGACAGACACGCCACATGCACACACGCAAAACACTACACACACACACACCCGCGCACGCACAGACACAGCACACGCACGCACACATGCAGCACACATACACACACCCGCCGGCGTTCATACACCTCAACTAACAACTTAAACACGCAAAGGGCTAGCCACGAATAGTCAAGGCCGTCGCCATGACATTACCTGATGCTCGGAACAGTTATTCACACCTATATGCCTTCGGAATATCTTGTGTTTCTTCTCTTGTACTTCGTCTCGTTGGTTCACACTTGCAATTTGTTGGCTATGAATTACACAACACACACACACACACACCACCCAACACACAACACACACACACACATAACACACACCACATCACCAGCACACACACCACACACAACATATATATATATATATATATATTATATATAATATATCAATCATATATAGATATATATAATATATATTTTAACGCTATGCAGGATATACATCAACTTAATGCTTTTCATATTACAGATCTTCACTTATCAAGTTCTGATAACAAAAGGAAAAAAATGTTGTTAAAGAAGATTTAAGTTATCTCCCCGCCGTGGCATTTCAAATATTTCAGTATGCTTACTGTGCGTTCGATTTGACTTATTGTGGACTTTTAGATATTTATGAACATCGGCTCTCATCATCTTTCACGGGACGAAATAATGATAGTCTGTAGAACCAAGCCCGAAAAATTTGTGAATCAGCATCTTGTGTTTTCTTGCACTGTTGCTAAACCCCTCGTCTCGGTTCGTATAGGTAAATTAACAATAAGACCAATTTGCTTTAAGAGAAATAGACTACAGGCCACATGTGAATAATGTGCGCAATTGTGAGCAATAAGATTTATCGCTTTCCTTGTCCTCAAATACATCACTCTGAGATTTTTTTTTCTTTTTTTTTTAGACTAAGAAGACATTAGCTTAAGCGGATATATTCTAGGTTGTGGTGTGGCTATTGCGGATGTGTTACGGCTTATAGTACGTATGCAAGCGGGCGTTGCACGGATGTGCATGGTCAGAGGACGAAGGAGATGCATGAAGAAAGTCTCGAATTTGTATTTCCTAAAAGTTGGATATTACATGGGACCAAAAAAAATACACGCAATTGACAAAGTTTCAAACTGATAAACCATATATGTATATAATCAGTTTTTACGGAGCGTGGCCCGGTGTTACCTTTTTTAGATAATCTTCTCTGATGCGATATATATATATATATATATTATATATAGATATATATATATCTATATACTAGATATATATAATATATACATTAATATATTATATATATATATTTAAATATATATAGATATATATATATATATATATAATACATATCCATATGTATACCACCACCCCACACCACACACACACACACACAACACAAACAACACACACTATATATGTATATTAGATATGGTATAGAGATATATATATAAGATATGATATATCTAAGAATATATAATATATATACCCACACACACAACACAAATACACACACACCCACACACACACCCACCCACACACACACACACACACACACACACACACACACACACACACACACACACACATATATACTATTATAATACTATATAAATATATATATATATTAGAATATTATATAATATATATATATATATTATATATAATATAAAAAAATTAGCCACACATATACACAAAAATATACACACAAACGAGTAAATGTGGTATTGTGTGTATATGTGTGTGTGGTTGTGCGTATGTAGTATGTGAATATCTATATATATATATATATTATATATATAAATATATTTGAAACTATACATATATATTATATATATAATATAATACAATGCATAATATACACACTTGTTGACTTCTTGTGGTAAAGGTTATCATTGTACATTCGGCGCACAAGATTGTGGGCGAGAGATTTTTATGCTTATCACATCACCATCATCGACTTATTAGTCAATCCCACTTTCCAATGTCTGTCTTGCGTTTTGTTTCCAGTCTTTGTCCCAAATTTCGTATTTTCGTCACGCCTCTGTCACTGGTTCTGGCCATTGTCTCTTTTGGTAATCTTTGTCATCTGTTGTACGGTCTTGAGAATATGACCTGCAACATTGCCATTTTTTTTTTTGATGATCCAAAGTATGCTTCCCCTTTTGGTTCTGTTCACTTCCGCACTAAATCCAATCCTTAAGCTATTCCAGCATGAACCTTCCCATCCTCTCTCGGCACTTATAGTTTCCGCTCCAGTAATTTGGTTGTAGTCCATGTTTCATGATCCTATGGGTAATAACTGTGAGGACGCATTGGTAAAGATTCTTTTTAAAACATAATGGAAGGAGACCTTTAGTCAGCTACTGTGTGCCGAATGGCGCTCAAGCCTGACTCGATCGTGTTTCGATTCATTTCTCTCGCTAGATGTGTTTGTCTGTACGAGTTGCTTAGTATATATATACTTGTCACTACTCTTAACGTTTCGCCTTGTACATGTATCGTTCGATGGAACTGTTGAACATGATCTAGTCTTGTCTGTTCATCCTAAGTCTGATTTTCAGATTCTTTATTTCAGATGTTTAGTAGTGCTGACATGTCATTGGAAATTCACTGAAGAGAACAATATCATCTGGCAAATCATGATGTTTAGGGCTTGTGTCCTATCTGATGCCCCTTTCCGTTCCAACCAGCTTATTGAATTATTCTCAAGAAACCGACTGTAAACAGTTTTTGATGAGATGATAGAGACCCTGTCTAACACTTTTTTAATTGGGATTATCAATCTCAGTGAGGAACCTGCTGTTGCGTGTCCCACGTGCATAGATCTTCCATACTTTTACACTATACCTCTCTACTCCCTGGTCTTCGAAAAGCTTCTACTACTGTCTGTATTTGACAGAGTCCAATGCATTTTCGTAACCGCATGAATGCATTGCAGGGTTTCCTATATTGTTATTCTTCTCATATTTGGGTGAACATGTGGATGGGCTGTGTTAGAATCCCTGCCGAAAAAGCCTGCTTTTCTCTAGAACTGGCAATATATAATATATATATATGCTATAGATATAATATATATACTTTAAAATAGATTTATATAGATAGATAGCTCAGTTATATATCTAGATAATATATATATAATGGATGACATATTGTACTGTATAGATAGAGAGAGATATACTATATATAATATATATCGATTATCAATATATATATTATGATACATATATATGTCATAGTATATATTATATATATATATATATATATATAGATATACATAATATATATATATTATATATAGACGATATATATAATATATATGCATTATATATATATAAATAGATGTACCCTTAGATATATATATATGTCATATATGCATATTATATATATAGATACGATATATATATATAGTATATTATATATTTATATATATAAATGTGTGTGTATGTAGTATATACAATATGGGTATACATACCTCTACTCTCTCGCTCTCTCTATATTCGCGGCTCATCATTTCTCATCTCTCTCTTGTCTATAGATATAGACGATTATATATATATATCTAGTAGAGAGAATTATTATAGATAGATATAATCTAGTTTATAGATATATCTATAGTATACAAAGGTCTATAATATATATATATATATACTATATTGATGAGAGATATATATACTATATATAATATATTAGTATAGTGTATCATGTACGATAAATTATAAATTTAAATTAAGCATTGCGATTCTCCGATTAACCCCCCCCACCCCCTGGGAGTACGATGAGGTATACTGGGGATCGAGGTGTTTTGGTATCGGTAGAAGTACAAACGATTTGTTTTGTGTCTTATATTTGTAAGATTGATTGACCCGTCCACGAGTGATGGAAAGTGAAACTGTGTGTGGGGACCTGGCAAATATATGTTGAAAGCTATCGAACTGAGCCAGTATACTCCTGATTAGAAAGTTTAATTAATTGTGAAGGACCATGCGACCGGAATTTGGGTGGAATCGTTAGGTCCAGATGTGTGATTGTTGCAACTGGTACAGAGCATGTTATAATAAACCCTTAAGATCAGGTTATTTACTTACGATAACATATGGTGAGTGAGACAGCTCCTATAAAAAAAAAAAGACAAACGTTTTTTAGAAGTCTCAGTCTCGAAATTATAGACATGAATTGGAAGTCAAATTCTTTAGTTTACCATTTGCCCCCCCCCAGTCACTACGGAATCATTTAAGTACCAAATAAATGTCGAGAAGAGACTGAAAAATTGTAATTCAAAATACACATTGTCCGATATCAACCGGTGAACATTAAATTCTTTACTCACCCTAGTACAAGAAAATTTAATTAAGTAAGTTTGGTTTACTTCTTCCTTTTGCCAGTGGCGGCGTCTTACAGGAGAGCACCACTCTGAACTGCTGCTCACTGCGGGAAATAAGCTTTACTATATATGATTTAGTATATACTCCTATATGATCATGAAGATATATATATATCTAGATATTAGTATTAGATATACTCTCTATACATATATGTATATAGAGAGATATGTGAGATAGAGATAGAGAACTTATTATATATCGATATAGATATACAGACTATATGATATAGGAACACACACACACACACGACACACACACCACACACACAACAGATATCCTAGAGATGATATATATGTATATATTATATATCTATTCTATATATAATATATACTTTTTTTATATATAATATTTTTTTTAGAGAAAGATATATAGACATATAGATCTATATATATATATATTATATCATACATATAATTATATAGATATAGATATATTATCGATATTACTATATATACTATATATATTTATATATATAGAATGATCTATACATATATATATTATATATATATGATATATGGGTTGTTGTGTGTGTGTGTGTCCTGTGTGGGTAGTGTGGATAAATACAATATACTATATACTACTAACCATATATATATATATATATATATTAGTATATTCTATATATATATATATATATATATTATATATATTACTATACAATCTAAACACATATAGTATATACAAATATATATATATGTCTATATTATATATATATCTAGAAATATAATATATATATAATATCTATATAGTAATATATATTATATATATGTATGTGTTGTGTGTGTGGGTGTGTATAAATCCATATATATATATAGTACTAACAATATCTATATATATCCTATCATATAATATACATATATTATATACTATATATATATAGATATATATATATATAATATATGTGGGTGTGGTGTGTGTATGTGACTGTGTGTGTTCATTAGGGGTATGATTGTGTGGTATAAATACATTAAGAGATATATATAATATATAATATTATATAGAAATAATATATATCATATATAGAGACGTATAACATCTAGATAGATATTACATAGATGACATCATAGATATAGTACAAAAAAAAAAAAATAGATATGATATAGTTTATATATATATATTATATAATGATAATTATATATAATATGATGTGTGTGTGGGTTCGTGTGTATAAATAATCTATATATAGAGTAGGCAGTTAGATTTATATATACTAGAGAGGTATAGACTTTATAGATATAGATAGAGACATGAGGTATATAGATACACAATATATATATATAGAGATAATGATATATATATATATATAGTATATGTATATATATATATATATACCTATATTTATATGAATATAGATACAATGGTATATATATACATATATACAGTATATAAGATATATATTATATACATATATATATATAGATAGATTATAGTACATGATACAATATATATATTATGAGGAGATATACAATACGTATATATTATATTTATATATATCGTACATATATGTATATAGATATATATATGTTATATTATTATAACATATATATATAATTTAGATATATAATAGATATAGAGAGATAGATATATATTTTATATATATACATATATGTATTATATGTAGAGTATTAGATCTATATACTATAATATCAGACATATATGTATATATATACATCTGATATAATAGTATATATATATAATATATATTTGGATATATTAGGGATCAAATCGGACTTAATATATAATTATATACGATTATATATATATATATACACATATATAGTAATATTATCTTATAATATTATATTATACGATATATATATATATATATATACCCTAGATATATATATAATATATTAGGGCCTCGCGGTGGTCGAATGGTTTGAGAATCGGACCTCAAGACGGTCCACGCACGGCAATTGAGTTCGAGGCTTCGATGTCACCAGGGCCGGCCGGCTTGTTTCACTTGGGCAAGGAAATTCTCCTCGATTGCTTACCCTAGGCCAGGGTTGGCCAACCAAGCCCCAGCCCACAAAGTCAGTGCCGAGTAATATAGAGTGGTGTGAAATCACCGATTCTCCGATTATAAAAAAAAAAAAAACACTGCGCGGGGAAAGGCAAACAATGGCAAACCACGCTCCAAAATTGCCAAGCGAAAAGAAAGAAAAAATCAATTGGAGCTATCATCTGATCGGTCAACGGCCGCGCCGCAGCGATGGCCGAATGGGTTTAGAGTATCGGGTCAAGGACATGTCACGACGGCAATCTGAGGTTTTCGAGGGTTCGAAAGTCACCGGCCGGCGCGTTGTTGCCCTTGCGGCAAGGAACTCACCTCGATTTACCTACTAGACACTGGGTGGCCAGAAAGCTCAGCGCCAAAGTCAAGTGCGGGTACCCAAAGCCGAGATATAATAGAGAGAGAATGTGATGAGAATGATTACTAAAAAGGAAAAAAAACCGGCACTCTCTGTGGACAGGAACTGGGGAACTACCACGTACTCACTCCAAGAAGCATCACAACATCGAAAAAAACTAAGTATCATGCGAGTGACCACGGCCGGAAGACAGGAAACCTACGTTTAAAAAGAAGAAATAATCATTATATATGTATAATATATATATACATTATTATATATATATATATATATAAGATATATATAATATAGACTATATATTATATAGATATAATATTATATATATATTATTATATATACATATATATATTCATATAATTTGACTTTGCGTTACAATTATGAGTTTCCTGTAAATGCACACTAGTGACTTTGGAAACCTTCATAGACACTAAAACTAGAATTTTTCAGAATTACATGACCTGCACAATGCAGGATATACGCATAATGAACAGACAACAAGCTGTTTAGTTTCTTTACTATACCTAGAACATCTCGCAAACCACACACAGGGTTACAGCAGGGACTGAGGTATACAGACAGGTTCACACGTGGTGCAGGGAAGCGCGTCTCTGAAGCTTCTTTGATGGGCACTTCTACAGTATGGCGGGAAAGGTAGGGAGGCGCTCCATGTTTGGACATTGGTCATAGTTGAATTGTAAAAGCTCTGCTATTTTTGGGTTCCCTTGTCATCGTAGACAGCAACAGCACTGACTTTCTTCTTTGATCTTGTGGAGGGAAACATAAAGACACTCGAATAAGTGTCTGGTGAAGAGGATATGCACTTGAAACCAAGCCACGTTTCCATTCTTTCGTATGGAGTTGATAATTCCTTTAGGGTTAGCCTGATTTTTCCACAAGGTTATCCCACAGGCGGTAATGCAGGTCCAGTCACAAGGAGTACCGACGTGCACAGTTATATTTGTCAACGTTTCGGATTCGATGCGTGACTTGTGAGCAGTCTAGTGACAGTAATGGCCCATTGGGTTATGTTATCAACAGGCCTTCGGACTGTTGTTCCCTTTTCAGTCAGCACTTGTTTTCCTTTCCCTTTCCTTGCCATTGGTATTATATAATTTACGCTACAAATCCTTTATATAATATTAGTTATAATCTGCAAAAGAAACGAATATAACGAGTTAACTATCTATAATATTAATTTGCGATCAGTGACTGAAGGAAAGCAACAATACATAATAACATCTCCAGAAACACATCGCATGAATCATATGTAGAAAAAACTAACCACCGTAGAAATGAAATTATTAATAGCCAACGTAAATTATATTTTACTGTATTCGATATGTTCAGGTTGTCACACTCCCACAGTACTTATATCTAACAGCATAAGGTGACTGTGGCACGGTGCTAAAACGCAATTATTACCAAGAGCAGGAAGCGACTGCAAGCACAGTACCTACTCCAACACCCCACACAAATTGCTGAACATAGCTGGCGGGGGAAAGGTGGAGCATTCAAAAGGCATAAAAAATACCACATGTTGACGGGGATACGTATCTTCACACGTGCCACTTATTACCCTCTAAGTGTTATAGGAGGTTCATGAGAAGTCAGTTTATTTACAATATATTCG
>NC_051386.1:64662142-64672142 GCF_015228065.2 Penaeus monodon | reverse complement strand
CAGATTGGTCTGGCAACAGGAGCCATGAACTTGATCAACAAAAGTATTTGGAGATGTCGGTACCTATGTAGAAGGACCAAGCTGCGTGTCTTCAAGGCCTTGATACTGCCAGTTTTGCTCTATGGAAGCGAAACCTGGACGCTATCCAGTGTCTTGGAGTCCCGTCTTGATGCCTTTTGTAACAAGGCCCTTCGCCAGATCATGGGATACAGTTGGCAGGACCACGTGTCCAACCGGCGGTTACACCGTGAGACTGGCATGAGACTTGTTACTTGCATAATCCGGGATCGCCAACTCAGGCAATATGGTAACCTAGCTCCTTTCCTTGTGGACGACCCTGCCCATCAGGCTGTCTCTCTGCGAGACAACCCTAGGTGGAGGAGGCCTGTGGGACGAACCAGGAGATCATGGCTTGGGCAACTCGATAAGACCTGTCGTGAGATATGGGCCGTGTGCCTGCCTGGAGACTTGACTCGAGGGATCCTCGTGTCTGAAAGCGGAGGGTGGATACGGCCATGCGCCCCCGTCGGTGTTAGCCCCTTGATGATGATGATGATGTATATATGTAAGATATATATATTGGTTGTATATAATATAATATGATAATTATAATGATAGTATTATATTAAATATAATATATATATTAATTTTATATTATAATAATATATAATATATATATTATATAATATATATATTATATATATATATATATATATATATATATAATATATTTTATATATATATATATATATATATATATATATATAATTATATATATATATATATATCATATATATATATATAATAATATATTATATATTATAATTAATATATATATAATATATCTATATATGCATAAAATATATATATACATACTATATATATATATATATAATATATATATATATATATATATATATTATATATTATATATATTATATTGTTGTGTGTGTGTGTGTGTGTGTGTGTGTGTGTGTGTGTGTAAACACAAACACAAAAACAGTAACGTGTACACAAAGATGAAAAGGGAAACAGCCACAATAGAAAATGAAACTAAACCGTAACGTTTCGAACTCTTCACGAGTTCCTCTTCAGACGAATAAACCGAAATGGATACAAGGAGAAAATTTTGGCAAGTATATATAGTGACAGAGAGACAGGAGGAACAAGAGCTGAATCTGGTCTCAGGAGGGTCAAGGTCGAAGAGTCTGGGGAAGGCTTTGCTAACTAATGAGGAGGTAAGATCATTCAGGCCCCATTGACCAGCACTCAAGTTGAAATTATTTTTCTAATTAACCCAATCGCCACGTTTGCCAAGAATACATGCCATGCCCACTGTAACACAGGTTTATTTATTGTATTCACACATAGATGGCTCTACAAGTGCTTAGTCATCAAGGGGTCACTTATTAGTCCTACCTTTCTCACCTGTTTACCCTTTTCCTTGACTTTTGGAAAGGATCTTTTGCATTATTTCATTGTCTTAAATGTTAACAAGATTTTAATAATACTTTAATAATCATAACATCAATAACAATAATAACAGTATTCATATCAATTGTATTAAAAGGAAAAACGCATTTTCCCGCTAATTCAAGGAATGGCGAAATCAAGATTGGTCAGTAGGGCCTACTGATAGACTCCTTGGAGGCTGAGCACATGTGGAGCCATCTGTATGTAACAAAATTCACAAAAACCTACAAGGGACAGAACATAAATCCGGGGTGATTGGATTAATAGAGATTCTAATATTTTTCTCTCGTACGAATTGGCTGATTTATGAATTAATTTAGCGCTTTTCCAGTTAAGCCGGTGACCTTCATCACGTAAATGAACGAAACACGCATTTGATTCTCTAGCAAATCTAACATCACGCTTATGTTCATTAATTATTTTCTCAAAAGCTCTACCGGTCTCACCTATGTAAAACTTGGGGCAGTCTTTACAAGGTATAGTGTAAATACCGGGAGAAGTCTCAAGAGCACCGCTAGCCGCATTGTGTTTAACTAAAGTATTACACAACGTATTCGGATATGTAAAGACAATGTCAGTGCCAGCGCCTTTAAACATGTGCCGTTTTTCATCAAGGGACGGGTTATACGGAACAATTAATAGATTACTGGCACTATCCTGTTGAGAATTACGAGAATGAGTATAAAATTTTCATCTCGCAGATGAGTGTGCCTCATTTAAGAAGAAACGGGGATATCCTAATTTCGAAAAGTTTAAAAAATGACGTAAAGCTCCCGATCAATAAACTCGTTGTCACAAATTCTTTATATATGTGCCCTAAGAAACATGGACGAGACTACTGACTTTTTAACATATAACGGGTGATTCGAGAAAAAGTGAAGAAAATTAGCGGTGTGAGTAGGTTTACGGTAAACCGAAAATTTAAGCGAGCCATTTACATTGAATAAAAGTATGTCGAGAAAAGGTAATTTCCCTGAATCTTCCCACTCTACTTTAAAATTGATAGTACGCGCGAGGTTGTTGAGTTTACTGAAAAAATCATCGAAATCTGAACGGTTCACTTGCCACATAAAAAATATATCATCAACATGACGAAACCAAACCGTGTCGGGAGGGAGAATCGACGGAAGGAGTTCAGATTCAAACATCTCCATATATATATTCGCAAGAACCGGGCTTAAGCTACTTCCCATCGCGATACCATTGATTTGTTTATAAAATTCGCCGTTAAAAGTAAAGACATTATTCGTGACGCACAAACGAATGAGATCGATAAAGCAATTGACCGGAATAGGGATCTTCTCACGAGCTGAATTCAGTTTTCTTTCAAGAAATTCAAACACATCTTCAAGCGGAACATTAGTGAACAAGGAATCTACATCAAAACTCACTAATTTCTTACCGTGCTTCGACAAGTTTCTAACCTTATCCATGAAATCCATTGAATGTTTAATATGACTATCAGAAATGGACCCCATAAAAAGAGATAAAACGCTCGCTAGCCATGAGTCTAATGGACGGGTAACCGAGTTGCAAGACGAAATAATAGGCCTTAGAGGGACGCCCTGTTTGTGAGTTTTAGGAAGGCCATAAAAATACGGAATAGAGGGATTAACCGTTCTAAAGCGATCAAAGAATTTGGGGTCAGGACACAAGGCAGCAATACGTCTAAGGTTTTTACTAAATGACTCCGTGACAGAAGGGTAAGGGTTGGAGCGCATTTTTTGATACGTCGAGTTGTCGTTCAAAAGGGAATGAGCTTTGCTTATATAATCAGATTTATTAAGGATAACTACATTATTACCTTTGTCGACTTTGGTAATTATAATATCCAAATTACGTTTAAGTGATTTAGTGGCCAAGAAATAACGTCGGGGTAAGCTTTTGAAATCGTCGAATAAATCAAGAATCGGATTTAACATCACACCTTTAAGGTAGCTGAGATCTTTATTCGAGGATTTGTTTTGCTTCGCAATGAAACTATCAAGACCTTTAATATAATCTAAACAGTGATTAGCGCTTGGTTTGGTAGCAAATGATAAACCCAAACCTAAAAGTTCGGTTTCGTAACGTGAGAGGGAATAAGACGATAAATTTACGACCGAGTCAGTAAGCGAAAATTTACACCACGTGCTACGTGAACAGAGACGGTTAAGTTTCTTGTGAATCTTTGATGCCGTTCGCTTTCAAAGGAAGCTCTACGCGCAGCAATGGCTAAGAGGTCGTCAACAAATTGAACGGGGGTGACTTCTCTAAGCAATCTAAGCGATTTACGAACATGAAAAAATGCATCATCAACATCTAATTTAGCGCAACGGATGCTATCGAATAAACGGTGACGCTCACAATTGGAAAACGGAATGCTCAATCTAGAACTATAAAAATACTGGCCATAAGAAGGGGGACTTACCTGCTCGTGTAAGCAGTCTTGTAGAAACTTGATCTGGTTCTTCCTCCTCCTGGAGGAAATCAGAGCTTGCTCATACTGTCTAAAAGGACGTGCAACCGCCGGGCAAGTGGCGAGCACGAAGGACAGTACGAAGGGAATGAACGTGGCTTCCATAATAAACACAAACACAAACACAGTAACGTGTACACAAAGATGAAAAGGGAAACAGCCACAGTAGAAAATGAAACTAAACCGTAACGTTTCGAACTCTTCACGAGTTCCTCTTCAGACGAATAAACCGAAATGGATACAAAGAGAAAATTTTGGCAAGTATATATAGTGATAGAGAGACAGGACGAACAAGAGCTGAATCAGGTCTCAGGAGGGTCAAGGTCGAAGAGTCTGGTGTGGTTATAGGCAAACGCACAAGAAGTCAAATTACTCTTTATTTTAGAGTGTACAGCTAGTGTTCGGGTGAGAGCCTAGCCGATGAGTGAGTGAGTTTCTTTTGGACTCGGCGGCTTAAATATGCCAGCCGCGATGTATACTCTCGAGTCAGGTCCGATGAGCTGCGCGGTGATTGGCGGGAGTCGGTTCGCCAAACCGCCTGGACCTGACTCTACCGAGCGCGGAAGCTCGTCGCACGTTGGGCACCACACTGGGGAAAGCTTTGCTAACTAACGAGGAGGT
Organism: Penaeus monodon; assembly: GCF_015228065.2. NCBI lineage: Eukaryota > Metazoa > Arthropoda > Malacostraca > Decapoda > Penaeidae > Penaeus > Penaeus monodon. The sequence continues at coordinate 64,667,590 of NC_051386.1, read as the reverse complement.
AAGATCATCCAGGCCTCATATGGTTTATGTTTCTTATATATATATATATATATATATATATATATATATATATATACCACGATCACCCAGTCAATGCGAAGAGAGTGACAATAATAGCAAATAGGCCAGTTCAAAGTGTCATTGAGCTACCCTGGAGTACCGGGGCCTCAATCGCGCCGCGAATCCCTTCCTTGCTATTATATCGCTTGCTAACGTAAATGTCCAGCAAATTATCTCTGTTTCCAGAGAATATTTGCATTTTCACTGCCCTCAGCGGTTTTTCTTTTTTACCCATTGACGGTGACAAGGGAACACTACACCTCTCCTCAGACCCGCAGCTCTCTCTATCACAGGGAAACCTGTATAGAGAGGCCCAGCAGTCTGAGGCGACATATAGGTGTCCTTTTTCTCCTCCTGATCTCCTTCCCCTTTCCTGTGGTCATCTGGACCTACATAAGTTCCTCGAGGACTTTTGTATTCGTCTGGGTGGTGCGCTGCTTACCTGTTGTCCCTTTGTAGCAAGGTTTGGCAATAAGGGAGCGGCCCAACACAAAGCTCCGATCCTCTAGTGCACTGGAGAACGCAACCAGTCTGCCACTAGAGGGGGTCGAGCCTAGGCTTCTTCTTTCCCCATCTCTCTCTCCCTCCATCATCTCACCTGTCATCCCTCACCTGGCCACTTCACCCTCTCACCCGACCCATGCAACCAAAATGACCAAAATCAAAATTAAAGCTCTTGGTGGTCCCACCCACCAAAAGCGTGAGACCCTAGCCAATGCACTGTTTTGTGCACAGATCAGAGTACTTCGGTACTTCACCATTCATGATGGCTACCTGGCATTGATCGAGGACGACAACCATGCCGAGAAGCTCTTCTCGAAGGATGTCGTCCTGACCCTTGAAAAACTTGGCTTCTCCCCCATAATTCCCATTGATATGAAGGCTAAGCTTACGCTTGTCTTTAAGAAACTGGACCGACAAGTTGTTAGTGAGTCGGCATTAGAGATTGAAGAAGAGATCACCTCTTCCTTCCCAGATGCTCTGGTTGAAGACATCTATGTCATGAAAGATAAATATATAATAAAAGCAAGATTCTCAGACCACGCCACAGCCAAGAACATCAAAGAGAAGGGGATATACCTCTTCAAGGTATATGTTGCCCCATGGCAAATCGAATTTGAAAGATTTACGCCACTTAAACAATGCATGAACTGCTTTGCTTATGGGCATCTTAAAACCCAATGCAAGTCAGAAAAAAGAGCCAGATGCACTGAGTGTGGCTCTAACACCCACTCCTTTAGGGACTGCAAGAGTTCCGTCAAAAAATGCCTTAACTGCGGCGGTGCCCATAGGACATTTGCCAACAGTTGTCCCACCAGGAAGGAGGCCATGAAAATCTCCCAGGAGAAAGTTAGGGAGAAAGAAAAAGAAAAAGAAACTAAACCATACAGGGCTGTGGCCCAAAAGACAGCACAGGAGACTGTGCAGGCTACTACCAACGCCTGGAAACCCCTAATTAACCAGGTCCGCCAGGAAATAAAACACACTAAGACTGAACCCACCATCCACCTGGCTCTCCCTAACGATCTCTCCAAGGAGATTCTCGTAGTCCTCCTGCATGCTCACATGCAAAATATCATTGCCCCTGAAAAGGGGTTTAGATATCATGCTAAAGTGGCACTGGAGGCAAATAACCTTCCCGCCTTAGACCTTGGAGAATCTGACTCCTGGGGCATCCTGAAAGTTATCCAACCCCCCAGCCAGACTGTTCAGGCCCAGCCTGAACAATCCCAGCCCGTGGCACCAATGCCTCAGCCTGTACAGGCCCAGGCAGCGGAGTCCCAACTTCCTCAGGCTCAGCCCACTGAGCCCCTGCCCCAGACACTGAACCCTCAGCCTGCTGAGATACAGACACTGGAGCCCCAGTCAGTTCCCCCCCCTAAAGTAACATCGGCACCCCCCTCCATTGCCTCCACCTCTCGTCAATCAGTCAGACCAAAGTCAATAACAATCCCCAAGGTCAACGAGCTTAGGGACATCCCCAGTGATATCCCTCTGACCACTCCTGATGCCCCACCTCCTACACCTAACCTGGTCGAGCACAGTGAGACATTCACCGATGACGAGGGGCTGGAGCGCCTCATGGACGGAACTGCAACAGACCCGAAACACTATGGCATCCGGCTCTTTTCAGAAAACCCCCCAAAATACCAGTACTCTGATCGATTCGAAATTGGCTCTGAAATTAAAAATAAAAGAATAAAGTGGTTAGTAACGAAAAGAGAGCATACCATCATGGTCACAATCAAAAGACTACACAAACACCTCAAGGAAGGCAACATGCGTATCACAAACGACATGATTGAGCAATGCCCAGACATAGACAAATTAAACAACGGGTACTTCCTTGAATAACAACACAATAAACATGGCACACCATACACTACACTCACGCCTCACCATCATACAACACAACGTACTCCACTGGACAACACGAAAAACTGAACTGTGCAACACATACAGAAGACACGACCCACACATCATACTCATTAACAGCCATGGGCTCAATAACACTACCCCACTCAAAATCTACATGTACACCACCTACTCTTCCAACAAATCACAAGAAAGAAGCGATGGCGTAGCAATTGCGATCAGAAACGACATCTCACACAAAATCATCAATAACTTTCAGTCAGACCTATTGGCAGTCGAAATAAATACACCACATGGACCCATTATACTAGCAACACTATACATTCCACCAAGAAGACCTTTCATACCAGAACCTGACATCTTGCAGCTCCTGAGGCATAACAAACCAATATACATCATGGAGACTTTAACGCAAACCACGCACTCTTTGGCTACAACCACACAAACACCGTTGGCAGAGGCCTCGCCTCACTCATACAACAAGACAGACTCACACACCTCGGTCCACACACACCAACATTTATAACACATAACACAGCAACAACACCCGACATAGTCTTGGCAAACCACAGAGCACACTTACACCACCATATCACAACAGGCGACGTCACATCCAGCGACCACCTCCCGGTCATTTTAACACTGTCAACAAACCCTATCATGATCCCAACACAACCCCGAGAATCCTTCAAACATGCAAACTGGGAGGGCTTCAAACAATCACTTGAAGACACACACGTAACTGATCTCGAGGGACAGCCCACACACACAATAAACACCCACCTTGAACAGTGGTACGCAGACATACAGACGGCCCGACAGGCCAACATCCCCAAAACAACACACAAGACTATCCCTTATTACAGAGAAACACATCGCCTGAAATTGCTTAAAATACAATACAGACACATACACGAACTAACACTAACACGGGGCTGGGACAGACAATTACGCACACGATACAGAGAAATCCAAACACAAATTACACACGAAATTAAAGTAATGAACAAACACCACTGGGACACACTCGCGCAAAGACTATGTCAAAACTCTAAAGACCCCAAGAAATTTTGGAGTTCCTTCAAAAAACTCATGGGGTCGAACAAACAGATAATCACATACATATACAACACACACAGACAGAAGGTTGACTCGGTGGAGGAGATGGAGCCTCTCCATAGGGAATTCTGGCAACAGAATTTCCAAATCTCCCCCACCGAGAACGCCCGATTCCACCACATTACAGAGACCGAGGTTACAAACTACATACAACAACATAGGAACATAATTCTCCCAGAAAACATCATTACACTAAACACTCTCACAGAGGACAGTCCCCTCTCCACACCAATCACTTCAGAAGAAATAACAAACACAATCAAACGCACTAAAAACACAACACCAGGAGCTAGCAACATAAACAAAACAATCATCGAACATCTTCCACCCAGAATGATCAGCAGACTACGCCATATCTTCAATGCAGCACTGGCAACAGGATATTTCCCTGACAAGTTCAAACATGCCACACTCACCTTAATACCCAAACCAGGGAAATCTGCACACGAGGTGGGGAATTACCGCCCCATCTCACTCCTAGAAGTCCCAGGAAAACTGCTAGAGAGGGTAATTGCACAGAGACTCATCCCACACCTTGAAAACAACCAAACACACAACATTAGGCAATACGGCTTTCGCCCACACAGGGGACCGAGAGCGCCATCGCCCTCGCTTACGAGGAGATCGCTCTCGGTCTCGCTAACAAGCACCAGACGAACGCAATACTACGAGACGTCAGCAAGGCCTTTGATAAGGTATGGCATGACGGTCTCAAATACAAACTAACACAACTACACCTGCCCGCACACTTCACACGCCTTCTCTGCAGCTTCCTGGATGACAGGACTGCCACAATACGCCTGGGAGCTCACCTAGGCACCCCCATCCACCTCAGAAGTGGAGTACCACAGGGAAGCGTACTATCGCCAACCCTCTATATCCTGTACACAGCCAATCTGCCTGAACCGACACCATACAGCAACTATATTTCCTATGCAGACGATATCACACAGATTATCACACACCCCTCTAAATCACAACACTTCATGAAACGAACAACAGAAAGAGCTATACAGAACATCAACACATTTGAGCACCACTGGAAAATACAGACAAACATAAACAAATTCAAACTCATACCCATAGCACGTAGAAAAACACAACCAATCACGATCAACAACACCAACATTCCATACACCCACACAGGAAACATTCTTGGACTCCAGATCACAAGCACAGGCTTCACAACACACGTTAAACAAAGAATAACACAAGCAAAAATAACACTAACCAAACTAAAACGTTTTTCATGCTGCACACCACAAACAAAACTCAGACTTTACAAAACAACTGTCAGACCCATCTTAGAATATACTGCTATCCCACTGGTTGCAATATCATACTCACAAAAACTCCGAATGCAATCAGTACAGAACAAAGCACTACTCTGGGTACACGGCGCAACATTTCTAGACCGAATTTCAGCAGAAACACTACACAGAACATACAGCATGGAACCACTAAACACACGCATACACAGACGAGGCAAAAACACCTGGGCCAGACTACGCGAACAAGAAGACGAACAATATAACAACATCTTTGAAAAACACACAAACACTCACACAAACCACGCCTGGTGGCCCAGAACACTACCAATCACAGAACACGAAACACCCACCCCGATATACACACACACACACACCGACCCTGACTTGTGACCATGACCATGTTTTTAATGTTTTAATGTTTTAATAACAATTAATGAAGGAAAAAAAAAAAAAAAAAAAAAAAAAAAAAAAAAAAAAAAAAAAAAAAAAAATTATAATAATAATAAAACCAGAAGTCACCCTCAGAATCCCCAAAGGATTGGTTAATCCACGCCAAACAACTAACTTTAAAGGCAAGGAGAGCGACCATCAGCTCTGCCAGCTCACCTGCGAGCTCACCTGT
>NC_051386.1:64653806-64657042 GCF_015228065.2 Penaeus monodon | reverse complement strand
GTTTTTTATGTTGTTTTTTTCCCTTTTTTTTTTTGTTTTTTTTTCCGTGTGTTTTTGGTTGTTTTTGTTGTCTATTTTCATTTAACTTTACAGACAGTGTAATTGTGAATATGTGTGTGTGAGGGTGTGTGTGTGTGTGTGTTGTTGGTGTATAATTGTTATTAATGATTGTTGTATGTAGGTTGTTAGAGATATATATATGTGTAGTGTTATTTGTGTTTAAAATAATAATACACCACACACACACACACACACACAAGGAATGAAAATTATAAACAAAATTCATAAATATATATGTATATCTATTATTTAGTATATAGTATATATCTATATATATATAATATGATAGATTATATAGTGATATATATATATAGTCAGTATTATCTTATATATATAGTCACTATTAGTATCAGTAATATTATATATTAGATGATATATATGTTATAATAGTATTATATCATATAGATATTATACTATATATATATATATAATATATATATATATATATATATATATATATATATATATATATATAATATATATATATATATATATATATATATATATATATATTATATAATATATATACACACTTTTATTTATATAGATATTAAAGTATGCACCATAAAAACACTCTACACACATATTCCCGCATGAATATATACACGTGTGTGTAAGTGTTTGTTTCGAATGAAAAGAAATACAGACACACAAAGGGATAAACAAATACTGACGTACACACACACACTTTTTTATCGGATTACCACAGGGCATTGTTATCTGTAATACTAGTGATATAGCGATGTCGTTTACAAGCTAATGAAGCTGAATATCACTGAAAAAATACTGAGAGGCGAATCGCTCGCCCCATAATAAAGCATCAGACCTGACCCGCACTTCATTCCCAGTCCTGAAGAATCCCTTCCTTTCATTCATTTTCCGACTCTTAACGCGACCCTTCCCTCGCTGCTCCTCTGAGTCAACTTGTCATCGAGCGAACATCCTTCGTTATCCAATACTTGTCAGCGCCGACAGTTTCGCCGGAACTTTAACAAACAAAGTTAACTCGCTGCGACATTTATTGCTGACAGCCTCGACTGTCAACCAATGCGATTAGAGGTAAGCGAGTTCTGACGATCCTGATGACGAAAGGATGTGGATACAACTCCTGTGCTGACGAGTCGTCTGAATTTCCGCTTCGGTTCTTCGTAAGTTTAATGGATTTCTATTTGCTTTGGCTTTAGAAGGGCGAGTTCGGCTCAGGCTCGCCGCGCGGTTCGTGTTTGCTATTTTTAAAGCGTCATATTTCATATAAAGTTTGATATCGTTAATCAAGTTCCTTGGTGTTTGTTTGTCAGGTGTTCCAATTATCTCCTACTCTCTACTTCCCTTGTCACTCATAAGTAAACCCACCCGCCGTGTTTCTGCCCTTCGTCTCCTCAGCCCTCGTGCCTCAGGCTTGTCCGGTCGCACTCGTGAATTCAAGGTCTCGGAATTCAAGATAAGTCAGATCAAGTAAGAATATAGCGATGCTTTTTTATTCTGTTAATAGGTAAGTGTACATAATGATGTATTTTTAATATTCTTAGCGCATTTCCAGATTTGCAAATAGTAATTTTAAAATGTCTTTCTTTTAAAATTTGAAATGCAAGCATAAAGAAGGGTAGCAGAATTAAAGGGAACTACGAATATTATGGATAATAATAATGATAATAATAATAATAAAAATAATGGTGATGATTAATGATTCTAATAAAATATAATAGTAATGATATGATAACCTGATAATAATCAACAATAATGATATTAATCACAATGATCATGGTTATAATAATAATAATAATAAAAATAACAATAACAATAACAATATTAATAATAATAATAATAATGATAATAATAATAGTAATAATAATTACACAATGATAATAAAAAAATAATAATAATAATAATAATAATAATAATAATAATAATAATAATAATAATAAAAATGATGATAATAGCAATACTACTACTACTACTACTATACTACTAATAATGAAGATAATAGTAATAATGATAATAATAAGATAATGATAATAATAATTTCAATAATAATAATAATAACTATAATAGTAATAATAATTACACAATGATAATAAAAAAAATAATAAAAATAATGGGGATGATTAATGATTCTAATAAAATATAATAATAGTAATGATAATGATAGCCTGGATAATAATTAACAATAATGATATTAATCACAATGATCATGGTTATAATGATAATAATAATGATAATAATAATAATGATGATGATGATGATGATGATGTGATGATGATGATGATGATGATGATGTGATGATGATGATGATGATGATGATGATGATGATGATTATGATGATAATGATAATAATAATAATTCACGAAAAATGATGGTGATGATGATGATGATGATGATGATGATGATGATGATGATGATGATGATGATGATGATGATGATGATGATGATGATGATGACGATAATGATGATGATAATAATAATAAGGGTAGTAATAATAATAATAAGGGTAGTAATAATAATAATAAGGGTAGTAATAATAATAATAATAATAATAATAATAATAATAATAATAATAATAATAATAATAATAATAATAAAATAATAATAACAATAACAACAACAAGTAATATTAAGATAATGATTAGAAAAAATATATATCAATAGTTATAACCATGATGAGGATGAGATTATAATGATAATGATACAACTGAATGCATATACTTTTGCTACTACTGTTGTTGCTATTAATAGTAAAATAATAATAATGATAATGATAAAAAAATAATAATAATAATAATAATAATGATAATAACAATGATAATAATAATAATAGTAATAATAAAAATAATAATAATAATAAAAATGATAATAATAATAATAATAATAATAATAATAATGATAATAATAATAATAATAATAATATTAAAAATAATATCAGTATTATAGTTATTAATATTATCATTATCATTATTACACCATCAAAGATAATGATGATAAAAAATAAATACATTAATATATAGTAACAATGCTAATAATAATGATGATGATATTAATATTGATAATGATAATGGTGAGAGTAATGATGATGATGATGATAATCATAATAACGATAGTAAATGTAATATGATAACAAAGTTATCAAAGTTATAAGCCAATACCATTAAAACATCTCCGAACGAATGATACTCATAAGA
>NC_051386.1:64645866-64651206 GCF_015228065.2 Penaeus monodon | reverse complement strand
ACCTCTCCCCTCTCTTACTTGTTTCCCTTCGTCTCTTCTCATTCTCTCTACCGGAAATCCGTATATTATCTTCGCCGGGAAACCAAGAAACAGAGGAACACAACTCAGCGAATGGAATTCCTTCTTTTTAATCGGGTTTATTTTTTCTCGCTGCTTCGCTTGCTTTTTCATTATATCGTTTTCGGTTTGTCTTTGTTTGCTCTTCAGTAAAAATCTGTCTAATGATCATAATTTACGGGCTGATACGCTTACTTTGCAGGGGATGGGAGAGGTGAAAATATTTTTGTATGAATTATCTACGTAACTATATGTAGCATTGTATCTGTGTTATAGTGCGTGCATGTGTATGTGTCTGTATTTGAATATGTGTACAATAAGCGTATATAAATGAATGCGATTTAGTGAGTGTGAGTGTGGAGTGAGTATACGCGCGCGCGTGTGTGTGTGTGTGTGTGTGTGTGTGTGTGTTCGTGTCTGTGCGTGTATTAGTGCATGAGAGCTTCATGTTCATGAAATGGATTCGTCGGAAACATTCGCAGATGTGAATTTTATAGCAAATATGCAATGCAGATTGCTATTGTTCATGACTTCTGCACACGTTCGCTCTATATATTCCAGGGCCACGTGCAAATAATCTACGCAGTTCATTGTTCACTGTTCATTGATGAGTTTCGATTGCCATTGTTCGAAAGTGGGAGTGTAGAAGGAACAGAAACGTTTTGTTTCAGAATTATATGATAGAATATAAACATATATCATGATTGCCAAAAGTCTATTATAAAAGAGAGATAAAAGAAAGGAAAAAAATGCAAATAAATACACACATGCAACCAAACAAATACAGTGAAAAATCCTGGCAATAGTAATCAAGGAATAATTAGTTATTTTCATAAATAATTACCAAAACATAAAAAAATTAATGAGATTCTTCATCTTTTTGTCATTTTTGCAATAGTTGTTATTATCAGCAGTATTTTTAGTATCATGATTGCTATTAACCTCCTTCCGTCGCAGAGACCCTGTCAAGGAACAGAAAAAAAACAAATAAGAGTCGGGTTGTTTGTGGCTGAAATGATTGTCGCCTTTTTTACCTTCCGAAATATAAAGAGAGAAATATTTCCGGTCTAAATCATTTATCTGGAGATTCTGGCATGTAGGAGGAGGAGGTAGGACGAGAAATAAAAGGAAAGCGAAGAAAAAAAAAAAACAGAAACGGAAGGGAGACGCAACTAGTAAATAAAATGAGGAAAGTGGACTGGATTTTTTATTTCTCTCTTTCGAGTGACACGTCATTTCTTGTAATAAAACAGAAATGGTATGACCGTATTCACCTTTTCCTTAAACCTGACTATACAGGGCGAGGCATGGCGACTTCAGAGAAAAGGGCTTTGTTTCACTGTAGTACTGGAACTGTAGAATTGGCATAATTACTGGCACACAGTATCATCAATAGACAACTTGTACTAAATACTAAGTCTTTCTCTTTTTAACTCTCCTGCCCCCCCCCCCCCCACTCTCTCTCTCTCTTTACCTACACATATATGGATAGATATAGATAGAGATACATACATATGTATATGTATACATAAATATTTCTCTCATTCTCTCTCTCTCTCTCTCTCTTTTATATATATATAATATAATAAAATACATATATAATTATATATTTATATATATATATTATATATATATATATATATACTATACAAATACAACACACACACAACACAACACACACACACACACACACACACACACAGACACAAACACACACCACACACAATAACACACACACACACACACACACACACACACACACACACACATATATATATATATATTATATAATATTATATTATATATATATACTATATATATATATATATATATATATAACATATATATATATATATATTGATAATATGATAATATATGTGTGTGTGTGGTGTGTGTGTGGTGTGTGTGTGTGTGTTGTGTGTGTGTGTGTGTGTGTGTGTGTGAGTGTGTGTGTGCACATATACATATAAAACATATGAAGAATTTTATATATTAATATATATATATATATATATATATATATATATATATATATATATATATATATATATATATATATATATATACATTGTGGGTGTGTGTGCTAGTGTATGTGAGAGAGAGAGAGTATAATGGCATGCGTCCATGGGACTATTTCCGTATGTTTATCCGTGCAGTACAGATGATAATCCATAACAGAGCTCACACCAACCAGGGCAACGGCAGTGCCATCCCAGCCTCTTCAGCGTCCCACGAGAGCCCGGCTTCTCTCCTTCCTCTCAGACCCACAGTAACTAGGGGGACCCCCCTTCCCACCGACAAACCCAGCGGTCCTCGTAATCCAAGCGTCCTTCGAGGATATCACGTGACGGAAGGCAGGAAGAGATAGGAATGAACAAAAATTGTGTGAATCGAATTGGTTGTGAAGGAATAATAGCTGTAACTATAATAATCATGATAATAATAATAATAATATCAATGATAATGATAATAGTAATGAAAATGATGATGCTGATGTTGATGATAATGTTGATGATGATGATGATGATAGTATTAATGCTAATAATGATAATAATAATAATGATAATAATATTAATAATAATAATAATAATAATAATATTTATTATTATTATTATTATTATTGTTATTATCATTATTATTATTATTATTATTATTATTATTATTATTATTATCATTATTATTGTTACTATTATAACAATAGTAACAATTATTGTAATTATAATAATAATGACTATTATTGTTACTATAATGATGACAATAACAATAGCAATAACAACAATATAAACGGACTCAACAGCAATACTAATAATGATAAAAGTAACTGATTTTTGGTGATGATGACAATTATGATGATGGTGATAAGGGTGACGAAAATTATTTAAATAATGATAGTAATGATGATGATAACGATAATGATGATGATTGTGATGACAAGGATCGTGATAGCACGAACGGCGGCAACACGTATAACATGGTTTTGAAACCCACCACAACCTTCAAAGGCAGATCAGCCAAACGAAAAGCAAGAAGCATTGACATCTGCTGCAGGAAGCTAAGAAAAGCCTGAGTAACCTGACATGCCTCGGTCTCCTGCGCTCGAATACACAAGCGGTAGAAGTATCAATGATTAAGAATGTTCTGGTTTATGTCAAAATAGGGAAATACAAGACGCTGTTGCTGTTGTTGTTATAGTTATTGATATTATTATCATCATCATTGTTGTTGTTATTATTATTATTATTATTATTATTACAATAACAATAACAGTAACAATTAAATTATGAACACGATGATGATTAACAATCATTAAAAACAATAATAATTATAATTTGAATTATAATAATGATAAAGAAATGATGATAATGTTGATAACAATAATAACAGTGAAGAAAATAATAATGATGATAATGAAAATAATAATGATAATGATGAAAATAGTCATTATTACTATCATTATCATCATTATGATAATAATGATATTAATAACGATAAATATAATAATTATGATGATGATGGTGATCGAAAAGATGTCTTAGGCTTTGTCTAAGCAACCGGTTACATCGGGCTTCAGAGCAAGCTACATACCATTTTCTAACCTTCGTGAATAAGTATTTCTTAAAAGCTTTACACACTTTGGCAATCGATTCCCTGAGGCAATAATTCTCGATATTCTAATGGCTACATTTCACGGTCCAGACTTTTATGCCAAATCTTGATTTGAAATCTGTACAAAAACTAGACAAGAAGTACAAGATTTATCGTGAGCGATGACTGATAATGTTTTTGTTTTTCTTCCTCTTTCTTTCTTTCTTTCTTTTGAGGGGAGAAAAAAAATCGTTCATTGAAAACAAAGTATGGTTTAACTTTTTCAGCTCCTTTCTACATTCTTTATCTATTACTTTTTTTTTTGATTCACCCATTTCAGTTTCTGTTTCTCTCTCTCTCTCTCTCTCTCTCTCTCTCTCTCTCTCTCTCTCTCTCTCTCTCTCTCTCTCTCTCTCTCTCTCTTTCTCTCCCCAACTGCTCACACCACTCCACCCATCCTCACCACCCCACACACACACACCACATGCACACACACACACACCACACCACACCACGACACACACACACACAACACACACACCACACACACACACACACACACACACACACACACCACACACACACACACACACACACACACACACACACACACACACACACACACACACACACACACACACACACACACATTCTATCTCTTTCTTTATTTCCAAGACCTCCCTCCCTCGTCTTAAAATTTCTAAATTCTTTACTCAACATTCCTCCTACTTTTTAATCTTTTCTCTTGCTACATTTCGCTATTTGTCTCTGTCACCCTCCTCTTCCCATTTTTTTTATTATTCTTTCCCCATCTCTTTCCGTTCCTTTCCACCGTTCCTCCCCTTACCCCCCCCCCTCTCTCTCTCTCTCTCTCTCTCTCTCTCTCTCTCTCTCTTCTCTCTCTCACTTCACTCTCACACTCATTCTCTCTCTCTCTCTCTCTCTCTCTCTCTCTCTCTCTCTCTCTCTCTCTCTCTCCTCTCTCTCTCTCCTCTCTTCTCCCTACCTCTTTCTCTTTCCCACCCCTCTCCTCCTCTCTCTGTTCCTACCTCCATTTGCTCCATTACCCTTCTTTGCAGCAAACATTATTCTTGGTCTGAGCAGCGGAAAGCGCAGCATTGTATTGTTGATGGCGTCCCATCTGACACAGTGCAGTTGTATAAACATTCAAGTGCAGCTTTTAACGTGCATGCCTCCCTTCCCCCTCCCCGAGTTCAGGTGAATGACATGACTGCTTTATGTATGCATGAAGGTGCGTGTGTACAAATATTCTCATGCAAATCTTGTAAAGGCCCAAACATATGATGATGTATTTTGAATGTAAGAGTCAAGAGAAAATATATACACCCACACATAGCGGTATTTCTGCGTGTGATTTTACGTTTCATATTTTCAGGGAGAAATAAAAAAGGAATTTAGAAGCTTGCATCGGATTCTGTCACACGCAGCTCCTTCGCCTCTTGCAAAATCTTAAACCAATGGATCACTTGCAAGTTGTAATAAATCAATGCACGTGGACATATAAATCACTCGACGAGAGGCAAGGGAAGGGAAACACGGAAGCAATTTGCAAAATGTCACACAATTTTGCGAGGCTTTTCAGAATACTATTTACCTTAGTTTTGAGTTGCAATTCAGGGGAACTGAAATTTGTGATAAACATTCTCGTGAAAGAATAGTGACAATGATGTCATCAAT
>NC_051386.1:64633366-64635866 GCF_015228065.2 Penaeus monodon | reverse complement strand
GGACATGTGCTCTATTGGGGAGGTAGACCAGGAAGCATGAATTAGGGATAAGTTTCTTAGTTCACAAACGTTTAAAAAAGAATATCGTGGATCTCTTTAGTATAAGCGAACTTAGAGATTGTTCAAGTCTATGCTCCAACCTGCAGCCACAGTGATGAACAAATATAAAGCTTCTATGAAGATGTTCATTTAGCCAGCGAGAGAGTAAAAACCCATTTCATGACTTTAATGTCAAAATAGGTGAAAAGACAGAAGGAGAATCTGTAGTGTGGAATCACGGAATATGCACTAGGAAGGGGACAAATGCTAATCGATTTTGCGGGGGCTCAATCACTCAATGTCATGAATGCATTCTTCGAAAAAACAGACTAGAACGGAAGTGGACATGGAAGTCGCCATCTGACATAAAAAAACGACACAGACTTCATCATTTCTAATAGGTGCGATATAGTAAAAACTGTGGAAGTTGTTAATAAAATAAATGTTGGCAGCCAGCACAGAATTGTCAGAGGCCAAATTAAATTACAACTCAGTAGGGAAAGGAACAAACTCATACGAAAATCTTAGCCAAATTTAGCTAACTGGAAGACCAGAGCGACAGAATTTAGTATTAACATCCAAAACAGATATTCACTTCTCAGCGACGAAGATCTCAACATTAACCTAATCAACAAACAGTTCAATAACATAATAAAGGAAACTGCGCTTGAAGTAGGCTTTAAGAACGTCAAGCAAAGCTCCAGCAAGCTCTGGGTAGAAACTGAAGAGCTTATGCAAAAACGAAGGGTCATTAAAGTATCGTCAAACAGGAACAAAATAGAAGTAGCTGAACTATCAAAGACTTAAATAAAAAGAAGAGAGAACACGTACAGAAATTCAATATTCAAATAATAAATGAAACAGTGATCTCAGGTACAAGCATGAAAACAATTAAAAGGAGATTAGGAATAGGGAGAAACCAAATGTATGCAATAAAGAAATCAGATGGAGAAGTGATTGATTATTTGATTATTTAAAATATAAGAATGAAATCATAAGAGTAGTAAATGACTTTTACAGGGATCTATTCAACTGAAATGAACAGCTGCAGATAGAAGGGAGCGTGGTAAAACCATAACAGAAGAAGTAAAAAAAAAAAGGTACTTAAAGACATGAAGACAAGGAAAACACCAGGTGAAGCCGGAATTAGTATAGAGCTTATAATAGATGCAGGAGAAATTGCAACAGCCTTCTCATCTGAAAAAGTCTGGAAGTCTGGAAAAATGCAACAATTATTTGGACATATAAAAATGGGGATAGAAAGGATCAATAAAACTAACGACCCATAAGCCTCCTTTCTTTTACTTATACACTGTTCACAAAAGTCATCACAACTCGCATCTCTGATAGTCTGGACTCTAACCAGCCTAGAAAACATGCAGGTTCCCGCAGTGGATTCTCAAGAACAGAGCACAACCACATGCTCACCCAATAAGAGAAAAGATAAACGAATATAGGAAACCCCTGTGTATGGCGTACATCGATTACGAAAAGGCATTTGACTGTCAGTACTAGAAGCTATTCGAAGACAGGGAGTAGAGGTATATTGTAAAATATTGGAAAATATATAAAGGATGATGGGACAGCAACCGGCAAGCTGCACAAGGCAACCGATAAAATCCCAATTTAAAGGTGTTAGACAGGGCGATACCATCACACCTAAACTGTTTACAGCTTGTCTTGAGGAAATATTCAAGAAGCGGAAAGGAATGCCTACACAATCTAGGATTTGCAGATGATATTGTTCTCCTCAGTGAATCTGCAAATGCAAGTAATAAAAAGACCATGAAAAAGACCATGGTCAACAGTACACACATACATACATACACAAGGCGAAGCGCTTGTGGTAGTTGACAAGTATATATACCTAGGGAACTCGTACAGACAAACACATCTAGCTAAGAAGAAATTAAGCGACACATCAGTCTAGGCTGGAGCGACTTCAGCACACATATTAGCATACTAAGAGGTTCTTTGCCATTATGTTTAAAAAGAGGTCTTTAACCAGTGTGTTCTTCCCAATTATAACACATGGATCAGAAACATGGACTATAACCAATTACTGGAGAGGACACCAACAAATGCCCGGAGAGAGATGGAGAGCAGCGACAAGATGGCTTGACGATATAACGAAATTTTGGGGGCCAAGACTGGAAACAAAAAACGCAAGACAGACAAAATTAGAAAAGATTGGGAGAGGCCTACGTCCTGCAGTGTATTGATTCAAGCTGAAGATGTATGTAAATACGCACATATACATACATATATATACACACATTTACTTATTTATGTATATATTTTTATATGCACAAAACAAACACACACATACACACTCACACTCACACTCACTCTCATACACACACACACACACACACACACACACACACACACACACACACACACACCCACCCAAACACCATACACACACACACACACACACACACACACACACACACACACA
>NC_051386.1:64628366-64630866 GCF_015228065.2 Penaeus monodon | reverse complement strand
CAAAAACAGAGACAAAAAAAAAGAAAGGGAGAGAGCTGGTATACCGACACAGAGAAATAAAGCAAGACGCATAGATTTCGAAATGAAATAGCAAAAGAAAGTAAAGAATATGAGAAGAGGAGAGGTAAATCGCCCAAAGAGTGACAAACAGAGAGAAGGCAAACAACAACAGGGAATGGAAGTGAGAGTCAAAACTAGACAAATAACGAGGAAGAGAGAATAAAGCTTTTGGACTTCAAAGTTGAGGCAGTCGAGGCCAGCGAGGGGATGTAAGGCAGCCCAGTGCTTAGCTCGCCAATCTGATTCCGAACTCGTTTGTACTTTTCCCCTTATCGCCATATCCATACACATACAACAACAAAAGAAACATGATAGTACGCCGTCGTGGACAAAACGTGCCAGCTAAGTGGAAAAGTTTAGCCCACTTAGCAGTAGTCGCGCTTAGCTTGTTAAATATTGCGCCCAAGTTCCCTGAGATAGAAAAAATGGGGGGAAATTTACGGAGAAAGCCCGGAGGGGAAAAAAAAAAGAAAAAGAAAAAAAGAAAAGAAAAAAAGGACGAAACACTTCGAGGGAACAGCAATTTGCGTTTTTCTCCGTTTTTTTTTTTTTTTTTTTTTTTTGTATCGGCTGCAAGGTTGGCAACAGTTACTTTTCATAGTTGTAATTTTATATATCTTTTCATATATATATATATATATATATATATATATATATATATATATATATATATATTTATATATATATTACTATATATATATACATATATATATATATATATATATATATATATGATTATTATGTATATATATATATATATATATATATATATATATATATATATATATATATATATATATATATATATATACGCCCTCACGCACACACACACGCACACACACACACACAGACAAACACATACACACACATACACACACACACACACACACTCTCTCTCTCTCTCTCTCTCTCTCTCTCTCTCTCTCTCTCTCCCCCTACACTCTCTCTCTCTCTCTCTCTCTTTGTATGAACTTCAATGATTAACGACGAAAATACACCAGTGTGAACGAAAAGTTCAACCAGCAAAGTAATTAAAGAAAGGATTAAGCAGCATCCCGAGAGCTGTCCTTGTGCTTCGAGTCGGAGGCCTGTTCCCCCCTTGGGGGGGGGGGCAAGGGCTGACAGAGCCAACTTACTGAGTCGTGTTTCACTTCGCTTCGGGAGGCAGGGGCGGGGGGAGAGGGAGAGGGAGAGGGAGGGGGAGGGAGAAGGAAAATGAGAAGGAGCGGGAGCCGGAGAAGGAGAGGGAGAGAGGGGGGGAGAAGGAGAAGGAGAGGGAGAGGGGGAAAAAGAGAGGTAACAATTTTAAACTGAATTTGACCTTAGTCATCGTGAATGTAATAATTTTTCAAACGCCAGTTAAATTATCTATAGCTTTGTTTTCTATTAAATAATTGAATCATTAAAGATATAAATACAGCTGTTCTCTTCGCAGCAATATTCAAAAGACCAATATCATGGTAATTCTGAGGGAAATTTCTTAGCATATTTTTCTTATATTTGCGTGAATTACAAACATTTGTTGTTGTTGCTGGGAAGGAATATTCCCCTTAATGTATCAAAGATCTACACATACAGAAAAGGTAACCATGCATTATTAGGTAGAATGAGTTTGTCGCGGAGCTGTTAACAGTGGCATTGTCCTGTCTTGGTGCAATTGTTATGAAGGGTATGAAGGAGACTGAATAATTGCACATCACAAAATGAATTACTTTGACATTTCGATTATACTGTACAGTCTACATCACACAGAGTATGATGTAGATTGCATAATCGAACTGTCAAAGAAATTAATCTTGCTTTATGAAATTATTCAATCTCATTCATTACTTTCTCAGCAATTGTCGCAATTAACTCAGCTCCGGGCCTGCCAATACTGTCTGCTCATTTCGAAATGATTGATGAACAGAATATGAAAGTTACGCAATTATTTTAAATCAACGTGACACTTCCTGGAAAAAGTGAATTCACAAGGCAGTTTGTTAATTCTTCGTTTTAGTAGATTAATACCCTTCAAATTTCGTCTTTAATTATACATGCTTTATTGATATGTGTATTTCTTTATGATATGAAATGAAAATTGGGATTAATATTCTTTTTAATGACACGATTAAATGTGGAACATATG
Source organism: Penaeus monodon (assembly GCF_015228065.2). NCBI lineage: Eukaryota > Metazoa > Arthropoda > Malacostraca > Decapoda > Penaeidae > Penaeus > Penaeus monodon. The sequence goes on along the minus strand of NC_051386.1, from coordinate 64,628,678 downwards.
AAGCATAAAAAACTGCCACGGTAATGTTAATGGTAATAGAAATAATGCATAATATGGCTTTTATGAAACAAGAAATGTTTATGATAACAAATAAATAAAAGAATACTAAAATAAAAAGAGAAATCCATAACATACTATTAACACATAATTAGTGAGAACGACGCAAGCTTATTCGTAATTCGAGCTCTGACGCGCCATCACATCTCACGTCCCGCTCTCCTTTCCCCCAAACACACGTCAGCTTGACCTGTCGCTACGTGATTGAGCTGTGTCATGAATCATTTTAAGATAAATGACATGAAAATCGACTTC
>NC_051386.1:64613366-64618366 GCF_015228065.2 Penaeus monodon | reverse complement strand
GAAAACTCGTCTTCCGAAGTGACACTTTTAGTAAGCAAAATGTTGCTGTACATTTATGTGTTAAGCCTCGGAAATAAAAATGTCTATCATTTTTCACAAACCTCGAGCGCAATGGGTTATTCGTTATCCGAGCGAGCGCTTTTCACTTCAAATATTCGAATAACGTATTTGAATTCTACTGTATCTACATACTGTGCAAAACTGTAATGCTACAAATTTCATGGTATACGTTTAGAAATCATACACACATACACTTGCATGCAAGTGTGTGTATATGTGTACATATATATATATATATATATATATATATATATATATATATATATATATATATATATATATATATGTATGTATATATATATATATATATATATATATATATATATATATATATATATATATAACATTTTTCTTGTCCGTTATTAATAATAATAATAATAATAATAATAATAGAGCAACACAACATGAGAACTATAATTAAGTATCATGCTGTGATCACGGCTGCTCAAACATGAACCTACCTTAAAAAAAAAAAAAAAAAAAAAAAAAAAAATATATATATATATATATTATATATATATATATATATATACATATATATATATATATAGTAAGTATGAATAGGCAGACTAATACAGTCGTGAAGAATTTCATGTTTATTAGACGTTTCGGAGGTATAACAAATCCTCCATCATCAGTACTGTCAAAAGAACCCCAAAAATCAATTAGACAATGTTATAACAATGTGTCTGGTTCTAATATAAAAATATATAGATGTACAAAAAACGAAAGAGAACAATATATGTCACATATATATGTCACACCCAGATTTGTTAATTTCCGTGTTCACAACCCCTTGTTCACACACACCCAGACATATCGTTCTTGGTGTCGTGTGCTTCTGAACCGGGAAATCACTACGCAAACCAAAAAAGAAACTTCTACCACTGTAAAGCTAAATGACAACGTATCTCTGTTAAAAACTACATTATCTTCACTGGACTTCATTTGTATTTTCAGACTAATCAAAAATAATGTAGACAATAAACTACGTAGAGTAGACTCCATCCACAACAAAAAACTCCTGAATCTAGGAATAAATGTTCAGAAGAAAGTGAATAAGGACAAAGTTATATTCAATTTCTCAGACAGAATTCTTACTGAAAAACAAAAAGATATACTATCTCTTGGCTTGGATTACTGTTTGCCTCCGACAAAAGCCACCTTCCACTTGTTTTACCTACATTTTGAAAGATTATGTAATAATCTTAAAAACTGTAATATCTATAAAAACAACTTCAACAATGTTACCAACGATATCACCACAATAGCCAACACTACTTTCAAGAAATTTTCACGTCAAGTTAAACAGACATGTGATTCAGAGGCCATCCTATCTCCTCTAAAAACGCTTAAGAATGACAAAACAATATTGATTACCAAACCAGACTAAAGGTCGGGGTGTTGTCATCTTAAATAGTTGTGACTATAACAAAAGATTTTGAACATTCTCAGTGACCACACGAAATTCCAGAGAATTACCACAGAGGTATCAACTCATCTCTTATACTCGAAGACAAATTAAAACGACTACTCCGGATCATTAAAACCTCCGTTAGTGAAAGTACTTATAATTTTCTTATGACTTCTGGCTCCAGACCTGGCCTTTCTCATGGACTCCCCAAAGTACATAAACCTAACATTCCCCTAAGGCCCATTATTTCTTCGATTGGCACTTTTAACTATAACACTGCGAAATTCCTGGTCCCTATCATATCCCCTCTAACTACCAATCAGTACACAATTGAAAACTCTACTACCTTTGTCAGTGAAATTACATCCCTAACATTCCAACAAACCCATTACCATGGCAAGTTTTGATGTGAGTCTTTGTTCACCAATGTTCCCCTTCATGAAACCACAGATTTAATAGTCAATAATGTAAACAGCACACATCTCAATGAATTCGGCCTATCAAAAGATAACTTCAAAAAACTACTTGAGATTGCAGCCCATTACTCTGTTTTCACATTTGATGATTGCTTATACAGCCAAACAGACGGTGTAGCGATGGGGTCCCCATTAGGCCCTTCCTACGCTAATGCATTCCTTTGTTTTCATGAACAAAAACTGGCTTAATCAATGCCCGCCTGAATTTAAACCTGTTTATTATCGTCGATACATCGATGATACCTTCCTCCTTTCAAACATCCATCACACATAAATCTTTTTCTTAACTATCTCAACTCAAAACACCAGAGCATCAAATTACCAGCGAGACACAAGAAGACAATCAATTACCGTTCTTAGACACGCTAATCACCTATAACAATGGCACCTTCCATACAAGCATTTACCGAAAGCCAACTTTCACTGGCCTCGGACTTCACTTCCTCAGTTACATTCCATATTTATAAAAATCAACAGCATCAGAACTCTAATCACTCGAGCCTATAACCTGTGTAGCAACTGGACAACCTTTCATGACGAAATGTTTTTCTTTAAAGAATTCTTTATAACTAATGGTTATCCACTGTTCTTATTTGATAAAATACGAAAACTTTCCTGTGTAAAATATCCTCAAACCAACCCACTGTCCCTACTGTTAAAAAGACCACAGGTATGTTAAACTACCGTATATGGGTAGTTTAAGTTTTGAAATTAGGAAGCAGCTAAAATCTTTGTTACAAATTAATTACCCCCAAATTAAATTCACTTTATCTTCACCAACACTAAACAATATTGCCAAATTTCTAAAACAACCGTTGAAACGTAACTCTGAACTGTGTTCTAATGTAGTCTACTTATTTACCTGTCCTTGCTGCCAAGCTCGGTACGTGGGGTCTACCTCACGATGGTTACGACACCGCATCCTAGAACACAAAGGCAAATCCTTCAGGACTGGCCTCCCACTGAGTAAACCATCTTTCTCGGCAATAAGAGAACATTCTCAACATCACTCAACCCTTTCTGTAACACAGATTTTGAATTCTATCCTCACACTCCTCCCGCCCTGACCTTATCACTCGGAATCCCTGCTGATTCAGAGGATGAAAAACCTGAGCTTAACCATACAAACCACCGCAACCACCTTATTCACACAATAGATCTTCCCTCCCAACCATCCACTTTGGTTAGTTTTACCATATTGTTCATGTATACGTTATTTTTTTCTCAGCTAGATGTTTATTTTTATGCCTTTTACTTGTTTGTTTTGTTTTTTTGACTATGTATATATTGTTCTCTTTCGTTTTTTGTACATCTATATATTTTTATATTAGAACCAGACACATTGTTATAACATTGTCTAATTGATTTTGGGGTTCTTTTGACAGTACTGATGATGGAGGATTTGTTATACCTCCGAACGTCTAATAAACATGAAATTCTTCACGATGTATTAGTCTGCCTATTCATACTTACTATACGACGCCGAGGGCAAATCTATCACCGAATATATAAAATATTTTATATTATAATTATATATATATATATATATATATATAATATATATATTTTATATATATATGTGTGTGTGTGTGTGTGGGGTGTGTGTGTGTGTGTGTGTGTGGTGTGTGTGTGGGGTTTGTTGTGTGTGTGTGTGGTGTGTGTGTGTGTGTAAGGTGGGAGAGTCAGACAATTAAATTAATCTTGGTGCAAGTTTCCCTCACTGGCCCTTTGGCCCTCCCCAGTTACCTTCTTATGGATCACCTCTTTGATTCAGGTCTGTGGTTAGGGATGAATACAAAAAAAAACATTTCACTATTACAATTTATTGAGTAAATATGTACAACCACAAAAAAGAAAAAAACTACCTACAGCTACCTAATACCTCCCCCTTGAAATACCTCTCAATCGTGACCTTCATTTAAGATTCCGCATCGAATATTGAATCATATGTCAACAGTCAGTTTTATACATCATTTTCTGTAGGTCGTACACTCACCACAAACACCACATTGCAAAACACTATGTTTGCTCACGCTTTGGCACTGGCACATATATCGGAGCGTAGCAGTAGTTCACGAGTGTTCCGTTGTTCTGTCGTCACTCACGTCGGCGCCGCACTCATCTTCGTACGCACCTGTCTCTACACCTCCGTCCCTGTTAATGAATCACATGAAACCCCATTTTTCCAAATTCATTATCTAATCACTTCATCTCATTAGACATGATTTCATGACCTCACATTTATGTCTTACCGAGGATTATAAGTTTGCTATATGCGACTCCCTCGGGCATCCGTGCCAATCACGTTACACTCGTTAACCCTGTTAATTTGATATATTTGACCCACATTGCTATTTATATTATTTCCATATCAGTTATTTGTCACTATTGTATGCATTATTATTTACTATCACATTTTACTAGCTTACCAATATTTAGGATCAATCAGGCGTAAGGAACCCTCAGGTGAGTGGCTTGTTCAGGTGGTTAAGTTCAGGCGGGAAATGCTTGTTCCTCGCCACGTCTCACCTGGTTCTGCTGGTGGCGCCACTTTACATTTTATTTCGTTATCTTTTCCAGGTTACTTTTCATTGACATTTTAGAAATCAATTATTTTATTTTCTATTTTCCTATTTTTGTTTTTCATCATTTGGTCACGTTAGAGATTCAATATTTTATAAGGTCACGTATCGTGAAAAATCCCACCCCTTTCCTATCCAGCATCCTATCTAAAAAAAAATAACAAACTATGTAGCAATTTCAAAAAAATATATACACACAATGTAAGAAATGGATTTTCTGTTTACAGTAGGTTTAATATATTCAGTATTCACAATCATTTTTTTTATATTGCGTAGCTACGCTCGTACCATATTCCAATGACTGTTGAAAAAAGCGATACTCTCGTTACGCCAGACTCTAGGGTCATTGGATGGTTACTCTTATTCCATACTTTACATTCGCCCTCTGAGCCCGCGAGAAACATGAGAGAAAAGAACATCTGAGTTTTTCTAACATCTGAACCTCTTATCTACCTTCATTTACCGTAT
>NC_051386.1:64585866-64590866 GCF_015228065.2 Penaeus monodon | reverse complement strand
CGGAACTTAATTCAATTGCAACTCGTTTTATTCAATAATTCAGTTTGTTATATTCTAAAGAAAGAATAAAGTAAAAAACACAAACGTAATTGCTTATTTACTTACGGAATATATTTACAAAGGAAACAAAGAAACCATGAACAATCGGGCCTATTTAAAGTCTACATAATCCTGTAAACTTTACTCCTAATCCTATCAAAAGAAAAACAAAACTGAAGAACTTACGTTAAAGCACAACAGCGGTCTCAAGTGGAGGAGTGGCGCCCGTGAAAGAGTGACATTCGGATCATCACCTCATCACCAGCTCACGCGCATGAGCAGCAGTGCTGGGGGTGATGTTTAAGCAAGGCGCTTCGAACTAAACTAGGTGTTTGAGTAACAACCACTAAGACCGTGGGTCATAAATTTTCCTTCCAAAGAAAACTTTTTGCTAGAAGGGCAAAAAGTATGACAAATATATTTCGATTCTAATAGCTAAGCTGATGCTCTGAATATAATACGTATAACATACATATGGCAGTGTTTAAGCCCTGGAGAGAGCATTTACAATAATGTTTTCTTTTGCTTTTATATGAATAATTTTGGCATTATATGGTTGTAGTTCCAAAGCCCATCTTAGACCTGTCATATTCTTGAATTTTACACTTTCAATAAACCGAAGTGGATTGTGATCCATGAATATTTCAATGGATATCTGTGCTTAGTGGGTAAATTTTATACTTATCCAATGCCACTATTAACCCAAAAACCTCCTTTCCACCGGTGGCATAAGTTTTTGATATGGCTTATACTTAAATGAGACTTCACTGGGGCCAGGTTAAAGCAAAACTGCTCCAATACCTGCATCACTGGCATCCACGTAAATGCTAAACGGTCTAATCAGGCCAGAGACTTGCAGAACTGGAACATTTGTCAGCAAGGTTTTCAAATTTTCGAATTCAGTTTGACATTACGGCGACCACTTGAATGTCCTCTTAGTACTGAGCAAGTCCATAAGGGGAGTAGAAACCTAGACAAAATTCTTGCAGAATCTTCTGTAGTACCCAGCCAGGCCGATAAAACGCATCAGACTTTTGCGTGTAGAGGGAGCTGGATATTGCTGAACAGCCTCATTCTTCGCTGCAACATCGGCTAATTGACCCTGGCCCACCACATGGCCCAGGAAGATGACATGGCCATAGCCAGACTCACGCTTCTTGAAGTTAACAGTTAGGTTAGCTTTAGCGAGAGTGGATAACAAGGCACGAAGTCGAATAAACTGATCTTCCCAAGATGAGCTCAAGACCACCAGGTCGTTCAAGGTAACATCTTGCACCCTCCAAATCAGCAGTTAGGAAGTTCATCCGCTGCTGAATGGTTGCACGGGCGTTCCGCATTTCAGATGGGAGGACGGTGAATTCATAAAATCCTGTGAGTGTGGCAAAAACAGATATATTTGGCTCTCTCACTGAGGGGCACCTGATAGTAATCCCATAACAGATCTAACTTGTAAAGATACCTAGACTTCCCGAGGTCGTCTATTATATCATCCATCCTCGGAAAAGGGTAGGAATCAGGTACTGTTACTGTATTAACTTTTCGGTAATCAATACATAGACGAAATGGCCCACCTGCTTTCGGAACTCGAACAACTGGAGATGCCCTTGGACTTAAACTTGGGCGAATCAGACCCTGGTCTTGGAGGCATCGAACTTCAGACGAAGGGAACATTTTCTTGTCACCACCGAGACGATACGGTGCTTGTCGAATGGGCTGTCCACCTGTTCTCTCTATGCCATGCTCCAAGAGTGTACACAGATGGGGAGTTGTCATTGGAGAGATAACAAAGTTCCAGAAGGGAGGTGATGCTGGCTGCTTCGGCTATTTCACTATTTTCTTCAATGACATCACAAGTGTTAGATATAATATGTGTGACGACATGCACAAGATGCTTCTTTCGCCTTTCAGTTTCATTGGCACAGTTTACCTCACTAGTACGTTTTAATACATGAAATGAACCGTGGTAAAAAGGCTGCTTGTGAGTGGGGAGTAAAGCCAAAACTAATTCTCCTTCCTCAAATGCTCGAACCTCAGCCTTTTTAGTTTTGTAAAATATGTTTTTCATCCCACTCTGCACATTACCCAAATTTTATGTGCAATAGATATTGCAGTTTTAAGTTTACACTTGAGATTTTCCACATACATAGATACAGTTTCTTTATTGAGCCAACACTCTTTCAACACTTTAAGGGGTCCTCGGACCTCATCGTCATAAAAGATGAAAACCCTAGGCTCTCCATGAGTGCCTTCCCTGACAGAAAAAGTAACAAATCAATAACTTCATCCCATCCTAACCCTGCTTCGAAACAAAAGGACTTTATCATTGTCTGGATGAAAGACATTTGACTTATACTGTCTGATACCCAGGGAATGCATTACCTGTTGAAAAAGAACTGAGGTAAAATTCAACCCCTGATCTGACGGTATTGAAGATGGTAGACCCAGTTGAGTAAAGAACTTTACTAGTGCTCTAACTACATTTTTACTTATCATTCGTATGAGAGGCACTGCTTTTGGGTAATGGGTAGCACTATCAACGATAGTAAGGAGAAACTGATTACCGCACTTTGTTTTTGGCGGAGTGTACAGGATTGGGCTTCAACAGAGGTAAATTAGCTTATTTTTAACTGCCAAATTGAACAGTCTGGCAGTGTTTACCAACTAATTTAGATTGGGCAAAGAAATGAACTAGAAATTTCGAGAACGTCTTATTACACCAAATTACCCATAATCATGAGCAAAAGATAGATTTCAGACGTAGTGATTTTGGACAACATCTGAATGAACATTGTTCCAAATTTTAGTCTAAAAGGACATTTGTCCTAGAATTACGCATTAAAACTCTCGATTTCAGATAGAAACAATTCCCAAAATTATCCATCTCATTTTCATCCACTAAATCACCATAAAATTGGATCATTATTTTGTTCTGCTATAAGTTCATCCCTAGTGACTGGTTTAACTTTCAAAGGAATGATGCCTTTCAGAAATAGCAGTGTTACTATCTATCAGAATCCTAAAAAGAAATCCTCAGAGTAAGACTCCCTTTAACGCATTCAATAATAGGAAATTCTGCAGCTTTTGAGTTTGAGGAATATTTTCACTAATTCCACGTGTGATCGCACAAGCAAGGAAGAGCTGTGGATACTTTAGCTCCAATTCTTTGGTATTATTCTCGTTCGGGGGACAGGATGTGATTTACCACTGAGAGAGCATTGCCTATTTTTACAATATGCCATTAGCAGGAATATTATCTACTACCCCTAGTCTTACTGGACCGTTCACTAAATCTGACCGAGATTTTAGCACACGATAGACAGCTCTATCCGTAAAACCAGAATTTTCCAGTATAAACATCTGGACTTGGAATCAAGCTTGCAAAGTATTTAAGTACTGCACACGAATCCGCAAGTTTCTCCCAGGCGAAAGGCCTCTGCTCAGACCTACCAATGTAAACCTCTGAACGGAATGAGGATGAGGACTTCATGAATTTTCAGCGTAGGTTGATTAATGGTGTTAGTTTCATCAGAGTTTCTTGAAAATCTTTAACGATTGCTATTGCTTCATTTTTCATGCTAATATGCATTACATGTTTTAGCATCATCTGAATGCTTATGAATTGATTTAATGCATAAAAAAATCGAGCCTACCTTCTTGCAATAACGACAGATAGGTAATTTTCAGTTTACATCAGATCCTCGTTTACCGAGTCAGGAGAAGGACTTGGCACAGACGTCTCGTCACCCACGCTCTGATTCGTCTGCTGGCACTTGAAGGTAGAGGATATCGATTCCGGATCTGTATTGGGATTACTGGAAGTTATCAGTAGCCATACCAACTTCTGCAGAGTAGTTAATCTCGCTCTTCTATATGGCTATGACTCTATGGCATACAATTTTCACTCTTCAGTATAACACTTATTGTCAATCGCGGATGCGTTGACTTGAAACCTTTTAGCCATTTGCGTCTATAAACTTATATGTTTGGCCAGCAACTTTGCGGTTGTTACGAAACTCTTGTATATATGCTTCTGGCACTTTTTTATACTCACTTATAATTGCCTGCTTTACAACATTATAGTTTAAGGATTGTGTAAGATCAAGCGCCGAACCTCCTATGCTCTACCTATAAAAGCGCTGTCAATCAGCAAGACCCATTTATCTTAGGGCCACATATGCAACTGAGCAATACGCTCAAAATTAGCGAAAAAATACTCTGACTCTTCCTCACTGAATTTAGGACCAAATCACCCGGCCTCTTTCAGCTGAAACCGCTCGTTTTCCGCTCCTAACTTTTCCACCTTGACCTTCTGAAATTCAAGGTCGATCTGACGACATCTCACTGTCGCATCAGGAAAATTATCTTCCACGTCCTCTCTAGTGAGCACAGCAAGAGTCTCCAAGTGGTCAAGCACCATTTCACGTAATACATCTTTCAGTAATGAGGATCGAATAGGAATTTCATAATGGGCTGCCAACTCACTTCACTGTGCCTTCTTTAAAGGTACCAGTAAATCCGCAGATGGATTAACATCAAAATTCTCGACAGAAAACACCATTTTATAACAGAATAAAACATGTGAAATTAAGCTAGCTAAGCTAGATAGGATATTAACCAAATACACACAAAAAGCAATATTCGTATCTCTTTATTTCCAAATAAAACAATGGCGATCACAGACACTAAACAAAAGTTACAGTATCAACATTCATATGCATATATCTTCAATTAAATGTTACTGTGAACTTACAAATTTACGTGATTTTAGATTTCAGCACAATTAAATGTGCGATCTATTACAAGTAAATTTTATAACGATATGAAATCAAGCAATCAGATACAGGGGGAACGCACATTCCAAAGGTTTATGCAAATGGCAAGGAACATACGTTGCAAGTGGTTTTACAAAAGAAACAAGGAGTAGGTTACCTATGGATTTAGTCGGAAGACAAGCTATTAAT
>NC_051386.1:64555866-64568366 GCF_015228065.2 Penaeus monodon | reverse complement strand
CGCACACGCACACACACAAGACACACACACCACAACACACACCCCAAACACACACACACAACACACACAATATATATTATATATATATAATAAATTTAAAATATATTATATATATATTATATATATTATTTATATAATATATATAAAATATATATAAAATATATATATATATAAATTTTACACACACACACATACTTTAAAACATATATTTTATATATTTTTAATATATAATATATATATATTTATATATATATAAAATTTTATATTTTATATGGTTAATATATATTAAAAAAAATATATATAAAATATATATTTTATATAAAAATATTTTATATATACAAAACACACCCCACACACCACACACAACACACACACACAACAAACAACACACCACACAAATATATATATTAATATATATATATATATTTTATATATATATATAATGTATTATAATAATATATATATATATATAATTTTATATATATATTTTATATATAATATATTATATATATATATATATAATATGTGTGTGTGTGGGGGTTTTGTTTTGTGTGTATATATAATATATATATATATATATAAAAATTTTATATATTTATATATATATATTTTATATATTAAAATATTTTAATATAAAACCACCCCCACACCACACACACACACACACAATGTAATATATATATATATATATATATATATATATATTATATATTTTAAAATATATATATATAAAAATATACATATATAAAAATTATAATATTTTATATAATATATATAAAATTTTATATACACACAAATACACACACACCCCACACACACACACACACACACACATAAAATTTTATTATTATATATTTATATATGTGGGTGTTGTGTGTGGGGGTGTGTGGTTGTTGTGGGTGTGTGGGTGTGTTTTTTGGTGTGTGTGGTGTGTGTGTGTGGGTGCGTGTGTTTTGTGGTGTGTTTTTCTGTGGGGGCCTGTGGTCTGGCGTTGTTTACAGTTTTATCATGCAAAAAGGATGTAGTAGCTACGGGACTTCCCTTTCGGGAAAAACAAAAATTGGCCTGTGAACTACCAAAATTTGCTCTTCTCCCTTTGGCTCGCAAAATTTGCGCACAAACGGCTGGGTTTCCCCGTATAGCCCTTTTCGAATTAATGCGGGAAAAATTTTTTGGTCTTTTTTAAAGAAAAAACGTTTCAAAATTTTTTCGGGCATAAAACAGCCCCCGCCGTAACTTCAATATTGAATTTTAAAAAGGGGAAAATTTTTTCCGTTTGGGTTTTTAAAAAAGCATGTGTTTGTTGAAGTGAATTCTGTGGTTGCAATTTCACTGTTTGGTAATTTGTTTTAAGTAATAGTTCATTTTTTTAAAAAGATTTCACACTCATCATCTGCATCTATAAGTATTTAAAAGTAATAATGCGTCCCTATATATATATATAATATTATATTAATTATTATTTTAATATTATATAAAATTTTATATAATTGTGGGGGTGTGTGGGTTGTGTGTGTGTGTGGGTGTGTTGTGTGTTTTGGTGTGTGTGGTGTGGGGTGTGGTAAATATATATATATATTATATATATATATAATAGATATTATAAAAATTTTATAATATAATAAAATATTATATACAGGTGTGTGGGTTTTTTTTGGTGTGTGTGGGGTTTGTTGTGGGGTTTTGTGTGGGGTGTGTGTGGGGTTATAAAAAAATTTATATACAAATATATATATATACTATTATATAAAATATATATATATATTTTATATATATTAAATATTATAATGTATGTATTTTTGTGTGTGTGATATATAAAATATATATTTTATATATATATAAAATATATATATAATATATTTTATAAAATTTTTATATATGTATATTTTTAATATATATATTATATTTATATAATAATTTATTTATATATATATTTAAAATATACCCACATATATGTGTGGTGGTGTGATGTGGTTTGTGTGGTGTGTGTGTGTGGTGTGTGTGTTGGTGGGGTGTGTGTGTGTGTTTGTGTTTTGTTTGTGTATAATATATATAAAATATATATATATATATAATATAGTTTAATAAATATGATAAAAAAATTGGGTGGTATGTAATTTTATAAATATAAATTTTTAAATTTATATAAAAGGTTAGATATATAAATTATTAATAATAAAATTTTATATATAATAATATATAATATATAAAAAAAAATAAATAATATTTTATATAAATTAATTTTAATAAGAAATATGTTTTAATTATAGATAATTAATATATATAGGGGATAAAAATAGAATATGGAATATCTATATAAAAAATATATAAAATAGATATATATAAATATATATATATAATAATAGATATATTAATTTTTAGAAATATTATATATTTTAATATATATAATAATATTATAAAGAATAAAATCATAATATATATATAATATATATATATATATAATATATATATTTATATATATCATGTATATATACACATACATATATATATATATATATATATATATATATATATATATATATATATATATATATATATATATATGTATGTATGTATATATATATTTTTTTCTTTTTTCTTTTTTTAGAAAATAGTGAACTGTGACTCACTGACATTAAAGGGTTGGTGTATACCGTAGGATGATTTTGTGGCCAAATATCGAAAAGTTTTATTTCCATGTTTCCTAATTCTGAATCAAACAACTCAAAATCCACTTAAACAAATCCTCCTGAAATGCTGAAGGATTCTATTCTTTATAAGCACAATAGAAATGGGAAATATAAATGCAAAGATAATTCAACTGAGTTCTGCCATGATTTACTAGAGAACTATTGCTAAAAATACCACAGAACAAATATATCATTAAGAGGAAGCAATCCAGGCTGCATTTTCGCGAACCAAAATGCGCTTGCATTGCACACAAATATATGTCCTCACCGGATGTGTATTCTTGAGAATAACACAAGGGAGGTTTATTTAGAGGGCTCTCCCGCACTGCGTCACAGGAAAGTGTGTGTCATGTTTGTGGCACATTATGGCGTGCAATAACCGCCTTCCGAGTCTGCTGTCCCGGCGCCACTTTTTCGCTCTCTTCGTGGAATATATCTTCTGAGTTTATAAATACGGGTAAATACGTCGGTGTCCTATTAGGGACGCTGGCTAATAGAATTTATATGTACGTATATGCCTATATACACATAGATGTGTTTCTGTGTTAGGCAGAGACATATTGCGTATATTCATTTAGTATACTTCCAACCTGTCATTCCACAAAAAAAAAAAAAAAAAAAAAAAAAAAAAAAAAAAAAAAAAAAATATATATATATATATATATATATATATATATAATGTATTAGTATATATATATATATATATATATATATATATATATATATATATATCTTGCCTTACAAACATCCTTGTTTGTATTTCATTCTCACTTACGCACTTACAGCCTAGTGCGTTCACCTAGGTCTTCGTGGTGGCCCAATGACACACAATCTCACCCCTTTTTCAGAGAATGTGACGACCTTGCTTCACACAATCCTACAGAATTCGTTTTAGACCACAGATAGTGACCTCAATGTATCCCTTACTTGTAGTTCGAAGGTGTTCTTCCTTCAGCGCGGCTGAACTGTGAACCTGAGCTATCATTTCACTTCATCCTGTGCCACGTCTACACTCTTTACTCTATTCAAAGTCCTGGTAGAATTTGTATCCTTTGTATAATCTGCAATCCTAAACAATTTGAAAATGTATCCAGTTTACATCGCAACCAACAGCGAGCAAACATCACGGACACACGCAGTCTCTCTTTCCAACTTTCCACACAACACTCCCCCATTCTCTCTTCTCTTAGACTCATTTCTCTCCTCCGGGTCCTGCAAGTTCACATCAGAACCACAAGTAAAGTTGAGGTTTGCTCAAGAGTTTCTGTAAGTTAATTGGAGAAGCTCGGGAAGACGAAGGGAAGTCAAACTCGGAAGTTGTACTTATCTTAGCGAGACAAGTCCATTAAACTGTAAATAAGTTCATTACCTGAAAATAGGAAGGAAGCGGGCGGGCGCATCATAGGTTCAGTTACATCTGCATAACTGAATGTATTACATTGTTACCGTGGTTATGAAAAGCGAAATATAATAATTGTTATGTTTCATCACCGTTTAATAAAACCACAATGATGGACAGTTAAATATCTCCCTGTTGCAAAATTTCGATAACTATTTTTAGTTATTTAAAGTTATTAGAGCATCCTTAGCATAAAAAAAAATAATTGTGTGAATGACATAAATAATATGAATATATAAGTATATCTTGTTCGTATATATATATATATATATATATGTATATATATATATATATATATATATAATTATATATATATATATATATACATAATTACATATATATATATATAAAATATAATATATATAAACATAATATATATATATATATATATATATATATATATATATATATATAATATATATATTTACATTTACATTATGATACATAAACACCATACAACACACGCAATAAAACACACATACACACACAACAACAACAATATATAATATATATATATATATATATATATATATATATATATTATATATATATATATATATATATATATATATATATATATATATATATATATATATATATATAATATATATATATATATATATATATATATATATAATATATATTATATATATATAATATATATATATATATATATATATATATTTATATTATATATATATATATATATATATATATTTATATATATATATATATATATATTATATATATATATTTATATATATATATATATATATATAATATATATATCATATATATATTATATACTATATATATATTATATATATATATATATATATATATATATATATATATATATATATATATATATGCCAATGGGCAGATCATATACATCGAAGACAGGACAACAGAGGGACAAAGAAAGTAGCAGACTGAGTTATAGATAATATAAAGAGACCAAGGGCCAAACCAGAGACAAGATGGCGTGACGAAATAACGACATTTGGGGCCGAGACTGAAGAAAAACACAAGACAAAGTTGGAAAGGCTTGGGAGAGGCCTACGTCTTGCAGTGGATTGAGCGATGATGATAATAATGATTATTTATATATAGAGAGAGGGAGATACATATCTGTGTGTGTGTGTGTTTATTTGTGTATGTGTGTGTGTATGTATGTATGGATAAACATGGATAAGATATGGGTCTCTCCATAGTCTTAAATTTCCCCAGTTCACTTTAGTCCACCTGCTAATTAAATGAAATTAGTGTTCATTTGTAAAGAAAGCTGTACCTGCACGTCGCTTACGAACACAAATATCTCTCTCTCTCTCTCTCTCTCTCTCTCTCTCACACACAACACACACACACACACACACACCACACACACATATATATATAATATATATATATATATATATAATATATATATATATATATATATATATATATATATATGTATATATATATATATATATATACAATTTATAGAATACTGAAATATATTCATGTCTACCGAAGATCACATCGAGCGGAAAACCAAACACGTAAAACAATTTGTCGCTAATCCTTCTCAAAGGATTGGAGAATTCTAGGCACTTTGTATGAATTCAAATCCGACAAGCGTTTAATGTTCCATGCTGGGATCTTCTTATGTGACTGGATTTATTTATTTATTTATTTTATTATTTTTTTATTCGTTTACTTATTTATTTGTATTTATTATTATTATTATTATTATTATTTTATATTGTGCATGTCTAGCCACGACTTCGGCCGAAAGAATACATCTCTCTCTCTCTCTCTCTCTCTCTCTCTCTCTCTCTCTCTCTCTCTCTCTCTCTCTTTCTTTCTCTCTCTTTCTCTCTCTCTCTTACACTCTCTCTCTCTCTCTCTCTCTCTCTCTCTCTCTCTCTCTCTCTCTCTCTCTCTCTCTCTCTCTCTCTTCTCTCTCTCTATCTACTAATTTATCTCTCTGTTTATCTATCTATTTCCCTCTCGCTGTCTGTCGCTCTGTCTCTGTCTCCCTCTCTAACTCTCTCTCTCTCTCATTCTCTCTCTCTCTCTCTCTCTCTCTCTCTCTCTCTCACTCTCTCTCTCTCTCTCTCTCTCTCTCTCTCTCTCTCTCTCTCTCTATCTATCTATCTATCTATCTTTCTATCTTTCTTTCTCTCTTTCTCTTTCACACTCTCTCTCATTCAATTAGATCATGAAACATAAGTATATTTTTCTCTGTTTTATCTTATTTATTTCATAAACTATGCTTCCGAAATCTATTTCTCTTCTCCACATTATTTTCAATATACATTCCGTCTTTATTTTATCATTTTTCATCATATATTCAACAGATTTTTATACGTATTTTCATGTGTGCGCACGAATAAAATTATATCAGAAAATCTCGAAAGCCATGCTTCATTCAAGCGCCTTTCATTGGCAGCTTTACTCTCAGAAAGTGACTTTTAGAATCTAATTGTATTGAGAAGGAAGGAAAGAGTTCGCAAAAGAACGCAACTCGCTAATGGTTCAATCAGCTCTCAACCGGGAGAAAGCTTGAA
Source organism: Penaeus monodon (assembly GCF_015228065.2). Taxonomy (NCBI): domain Eukaryota; kingdom Metazoa; phylum Arthropoda; class Malacostraca; order Decapoda; family Penaeidae; genus Penaeus; species Penaeus monodon. Next base: position 64,561,722 of record NC_051386.1, on the reverse strand, counting down.
CGAAGACCAAAGCCATTTGAATTGCAAATTGTAGTTAGAGGGTCAGGAAGCTAAAAGGATTGTCAAGGCCGTGGACGCAAATAAAAAAACTAAAATACAATTTACTGCCAATTGTACATACTCTGTCTTCTAGCCTTTAGTTCCTGTACGTTTTTGTATAAACTGAATTTTCAGAGGCAATGGGCGTTCACAAAACATAGATATTAATCAAAGTTTCCTGAAACAGTATTCTGTTAAAACCTTTTTATGATCACCCTTTTTAATCTTTCTGATTAAAGAGGCAAACGTATTGTGTATGTCATAGATGGATAGATAGATAGATAGATAGATAGATAGATAGATTGATAGATAGATAGATAGATAGATAGATAGATAGATAGAGAGAGAGAGAGAGAGAGAGAGAGAGAGAGAGAGCAATTGAATGTTAAGAGAGAGAGCGAGAGACAGGGAGCTACTGGAAAGTGAAAGCCAGAAGAAATATGAGACAGTCTGGTAATTAGATATCAACAATGAAACATACCATAGTATACGTGTTTATTAAATTTTAGGGGATATTCAACTGTTTTGTTTTGTTAAAGATTATTAATGTTATTAACAGAAAGATGATCATAAACAATAAATGTAATAGCATATATCCATACAACAATATTGAATAGACTTAAGTCAAGAAGGAACATGGAAACAATCGCTGATCTATTGATAAGGTCTATTTAATAGATCCTGACAACACAATGCATCCTACATGGTGACTTAAGTCCTAGTATGTCACATTCACATGAATTAAAGCTGCTTCATATTGCCACAAATGACGTTCTGTATAACAATATCTTTTTAAAAATTGAAAGCATTCATTTTTGATAGATCAGATGCAGAAGCCAATATGAGAGACCGCAATTCTTTAGCGCCGAAGTTTAAATCTCAAAAATTTTGGCCTCTTGAAAGGAGCGCAATAAAGCAGGCGAGCTCTGAGAGACGCCAGATATTAGGCTGTCTTGCATAAGTTATTTTCAGCTGGAATATACCTGCGAGAATCCAAAAGAGAATGGAATGCGTGCTTGTTTGTGTGACACGCATTCTCTCTCTCTCTCTCTCTCCCTCTCTCTCTCTCTCTCTCTCTCTCTCTCTCTCTCTTCTCTCTCTCTTCTCTCCCTTCTCTCTCTCTTTTCCTCTCTTCTCTTCTCTCTCTCTCTCTCTCTCTCTCTCTCTCTCTCTCTCTCTCTCCTTCTCTTCTCTTCTCTTCTCTTTTCTCTCTCTTTTCTCTCCCCCCCTCTCTCTCTCTCTCTCTCTCTCTCTCTCCTCCTCTCTCTTCTCTCTCTCTCTCTCTTCTCTTCTTCTCTCTCTTTCTCCTCTCTTCTTCTCTCCTCTCTCTCTCTCTCTCTCTCTCTCTCATTCTCTTTCCCTCACCCACTCATAAACACACAAACACAACCTTGCACACCGGAAGGATAATAAACAGAAAAATCCATTCTATTTGCCACACACACACTAGTACAAAGCCAAACACGAGCCTGCATGAAACCCGTCGCTAAGCGAAGAAAGGAATCCTCGCGTGCTAGAAATATTGGTTTGGCGAGGAAGCCGCACCAGAATAACGTCTGGCGTGATTGAAGGGCCGAGAGATCCCTCAAATCGTCCCTCTGTGCCTCGGAGAGCCTGTCTGACGCCGCCGTGTAATATGTTCGCGAGATGATGGCAAGTAAACAGGTAGAAGCGACTTTGCCATTAGTTTTGCCGAGGAGACTTGAGAGGGAGAATGGCGGGAATAGGGAGGGAGGGAGGGAGGGAGGGAGGTCGAGACGGGGAGAGGGAGGGAGGGTGGGGGGAGAAGGCGGGGAGGGACAAGGAAGGGGGAGAGGGAGAAAGCGGGGGCATGTTGCGACAGGAAGGGAAAAGTGAAAGGGAAGGGAAAAACAGAGGAGGAGATCTAAAGAAAAGCGAAAGGGGGAAGATTGGAATGTGGAAATAGGAAGAAGGAAAGGGACAGAGTGAGGATAAGAAAAAAAAACAGAACAAAACAAAGATGAAGGAAATACAGGCAGCCAAAAAACGCATCAGGTCGCTCACCAACAAGTACACGAACATACAAACACTCCTACATACACAAATACACGTCCCTCTCTACTTTTCTTGTCGCTCTATCCCTCCCCTTATCGCTCCCCCCCCCCCTCTCTCTCTCTCTCTATACATATATATATATATATATATATATATATATATATATATATATATATATATATATATATATATATATATATTATATATTTTATATATATATATATATATAGTTTCCCTGTTCTCTCCCTCGTTGAAGTTTCAACTCAGGCGATGACAAGCGAAACCCAGATGCGGCAAAGAAGGGAAAGGTGTAGAGTTTTTTTCAGTGAGTCTATTTGCTCTCCAAACAGCATCTGCTCTTATCTTCAGCTCTAGACAAAGACCCATTATAAATCGTACTGTAAAGCGCGCAGTAAAGGCGCTCGCCCACATCCCCGGGCTCGCACCTTGTTTATCTGGCAACACAACATTTACTAAATTGATTCTAGATTTCCCTTGAACATCTAATCCCCATATCATCCTTGTCAGTCTGTGGGAATATTAATTCATTCCAGATAAGGCTTCATTTTAGATTAAAAAGAAATGAAAGTTCATTCGAAACCATTGTAATATAAGAAAAAAAGGACTTATGAAATCCCCTCTTTTCAAGCTGTTAGTATAGAATTATAATAAAACGAGTGATATAAACTCATCCTCGAGGAATGTAAGCAATTGAATTAGATTGCTGTAAGAGTCATTTCAGATGCAGATGATATCAGATGAGACATCTAACTTTACTATCAGAAGTACACCTAGCTGTTCTAATTGCTCTTTCTCTCTCCCTCTCTATAACGTTCTTTATCTTTCCCTCTGTTTTTTGTTGTTGTTGTTTTTTCTCTTTCTCTTTCCCTCTGTCTCTCTCATTCTCTCTGTCTCTGTCTCTGTCTCTGTGTCTTTATCTCTCTCCCTCACTCTTTCTTTCTCTCTCTCTCACTTTTTCTCACTCCGATCGTAAGGATATGCAGCATCTACGAAAAGAAAGGTAAACCCAAATTGGATATCCTATAAACATGGATCATATGGATTCCGGTGCAGTTCCCGGGAGACTGTATGAAGCTTAAGGTAAAACAGCGTAACTGCGTCTCTAACGCTATAATTTTGATTTACATAATTTTTTGTCATAACTGAAGAAACGCGCACATGCACGCGCGCACACACACACACACACACACACACACACACACACACACACACACACACACACACACACACACACACACACACACACACACACACACACACACACACACACAAACACAAACACACGCACGCACTTGCAACGAAGACAAGAACACATACAAAAACATCAGATACACACTCGAAGGATAATGATAAAAGCTTGCAAACACTAAAGAGATCAATAATAAGTTGAAAGAAGACTGCTAACAAAGACTGGGCAAACTGTGGCACCAAACTTGGCTCAAATGCGCTGGGAATCAAAGGCTCTTTTTGCACGATTACCGCATGTTGTGTAACTCCCATGAATTCTTTACATTTACCCATATCCATGTTAATTACAGCTTCGACAGCGCAGATAATTATCATTAGTACTTCCACCGGTAGAAGGAGCAAAAGCAGAATCATTATTATCATCAGTTTCCTTTACTTCCACAGTCAGAATTTCTGTCTTCTCTTTTTATTACTGCTACGGTTACTCACACTCCCTTTGGGAGCAATGATCACTAAAATTATATTAATAACAGCAGTGACATTATGGGTAACCGTGATGATTAACCCATGTACATATGATTATCACCTCACGCGAAACTGATTTAGAAGATTAAATGTAACGAATTATTTCATTTATCTATTTACCTGAAGCAAATTCGTTATCCAACTTCCTCATTCCCCTTCATGTTGTCCACTAATGTAGTATGTCAAGTTTCAGTTGTTTGACTTAAGATCTCACAAAGTCTAGTTTTTAAACAAAGTTCATTACAAAGGTAGACTGGCTGGTGGTTCGTTTTAAACACAGCGTTTCTCTCTGCTGTTATTGTCGTCAACAGGAGCAGGAAAATGGAGGAGGGAGAGGAGAAAAGGAGGAGGAGGAGGAGGAGGAGAAGGGAGGAGGAGGAGGAGAAGGAAGAAAAGAAAAAGAGAAGAAAGAAGGACGGAGAGGGAGAGGAGAGAGAGGAATGAGGGGGGAGAGAGGAAACGAAGACAAGATGACGATGATAAGATGATAATGAAGTGATGATGATATGATAATGATGAGAAAAGTAAGAGAACAAGAGAAGGATGGAGAAAAAGGAGGAGGAAGAAGAAGAAGAAGTAGAGGAAAAAGAAGAAGAGGAACAATACAGTCATGATAATGTATGATGAAGACGGTGTAACATGTACTATGTGCATGTTGTTAAATATGAAGTATAATTATCGAATCATATTTAGTACAAATGTAAAAAAATGTCAAGCATGCAGTAATGAAATAGCGATTACACAGCAGTATCACAGGCACCACCATCAACATCATCATCATCATCACCCTCAATATCAACATCATCATCCTCACCACCACCATTAACGTTAACATCATCATCACCATCAAGATCAACATCACCATCATCAATATCAACAACATAATCATTATCACCACCATTAATATCAACATCATCATCATCATCATCACACCACCATTAATATCATCATCATCATCAAATCAACATTAACATCATCATCACTATCAAGATCAATATCAACATCATCTTTGTCATTAACATGAAAACCGAAATAAAAGAAATCACACTTATCTCCTGAAAAGAAGAAATTCTCCTCATAGAAACTCTTCGTCTTCAAGAAAAGAAGAAATAGGTCCATACACACATAATGCCTCGCTTCCAGCGGGCGATATTCACCCGTTTCTCCTGAACAGAGTGAATTGCGTGGCAAAATGAGGGCACCACGTCAACTCCTGCCTGGATTAGCGCATTAGCCCAAGGGAGGGGCGGGGACAGTGGCAAATTCCGTGATGCGACGTCTCTCCTCTCGGGGCGTAATGAGCGCGTGGTTTAAAAGCAAACCAGGGTAATGCGATTATCATCTCGCTAACGTCATATGGTTAACCTCTTGTTAGGCAAATTAGCGGAGGATTCCCACTGTCACTGAAAACGCGCTGGTATGGTATAGACCTTTCTTTATTTCTATTACATTTTGCTGGGCTGACTCTGAATTCAGGAGAATGGTAAAGCGTCGACGAATCGGATAAACTGAAAACAACAAGGACGAGATAGCAAATCGCATACGCATGCACTGTTGTAACCCGCAACAACAAACACACACACACACGTACTCGCGCGCACACACACACACACACACATACACGCGCGCGCACGCACATACACATACACGCGCGCGCACGCACGCACACACACACACACACACACACACACACACACACATTTATACAAATGTATAATACACGTAAAGGAGGACACAGAGACGCATGTATGCATACGGAACACACACACTGATGCTGTATATAGTAAGTGAATGATTTACAAATATATAAATAAATATATATATAGATGTGGATAAACATACTTTACAATATTTCATGCAATCACGTAAGATCTTTATTTTTGTATGGATCTTTCACTTTTTATCAATCATATATATATGTAATAAATATAATAATAATAAAACAATAAAAATTGTAACCATTCAGTAATAAAAAAATAACGTTTATCACAGAAACAGGTGCCCGAAACCCTAACGCCCAGAGTGAATAAGAAGAGATGAGACCGTGTGTGCGAGACTCTTTGTATC
>NC_051386.1:64535866-64538366 GCF_015228065.2 Penaeus monodon | reverse complement strand
TCCTTGCAGATCTTCTAATGCAGGTACTTGCCCACTCTGTCGTGGCGATTTTTGTACTCATTTGATGTAAATATTGAGCAACCAGACACAAGGTGATCAATTGTCTCAACCTTGTCTTCACAAAACCTACACTTTGGGTCAGTGCCATTGTGTAAGATGTTAACTTGATAATTTCTGGTAAACAAACTTTGATCTTGGGCTGCAAGAATAAAACCCTATGTTTCCCCTTTAAGTCCAGAGCTTCTAAGCGGTTTCATCTACATCAGCGTGTTTGCTTTGAGCTGCAAACTGTCCGTGGAGAGACTTTTCATGCCACCTAGATTCAAGTTTTTCTTGTCCAACCCCTTTTTGCTTTTTGTTTTCTATGTTTAGCAGCTAATGTTGGCGACATATGTTCGATGTTTTCGCTCTCAATACCCAGTTCCTGAGAAAATTTATCTGATTCCTTTACTACCGAGTGTGACCTTTTGGAGTTTTCATGTACTCTAACTAATTGAAGCATCCAATCGTTGGTTAGATCTAAGTATTACAAGAGACCAATCGTTGTTGTTTTATAAGATAATTCCAACTGCATCATCCCCCTACCTCCTTTACTTCTAGGGATGTACAGACGGTCTACGTCTGATTTAGGGTGATACATTCTGTTGCATGTCAATTGCTTCCTAATTTTGGTGTCAATTTGTTTGAGTTCACTTAAGTTCCAGTCTATCATGTTAAAGCTATATGTAACCACAGGTATTACAGGAGTGTTGATTGCTATTAGTTTGTTCGTTGAGTTTAATTTTGTTATTCAGGATTGAACTTACTCTTCAGATGCATTCTGTTTGTATTTTTTTCTTCATATACTATTGTTGTATACCATCTCCTTCATTTACTCCTAGATATTTATAGGTTTCTTCCTGATTTAATTGCTTTATTGCAGTATCAACACTTGACTCTATATTGTCAGATGTAACTAGTTTTCCTTGCTTAAAAGTTGCTTTAGCACACTTATTGAGACCAAACTCCATACCTATGTCATCACTAAAATCTTTTACGGTTTTCAGTAACCCTTCCAGTTCACCATCATTCTGAGCGTAAAGTTTCAAGTCATCCATATAGAAAAGATGATTGATCTTCATGTCCATGATCTTATATCTATACCCTGTGTTGTTAAGAAGCTGGGAGAGTGGGATAATTGCCATACAAAATAAAAGAGGGGAAAAAGAGTCACCCTGGAAGATTCCAAATCTGATTCGCATGTCGTTTGAAATAAGAATACCGTTTACATGGCTGAGAGTAAGATTCGTCTCCCATAATGTCATACTTCTATAAAGAAATTTGATTATGACAGGAGAGACTTTAAATATTTCTAAGGATCTTAAGATCCAAGAGAGTGGGACACTGTCAAAGGCTTTTTTATAGTCGATCCAAGCAGTACTTAGATGTCTGTGTTTAGTGTGAGCATTTTTGAGAATCATTTTATTTGTGAGCAGTTGATCTTTACATCCGTTTCATCCTCTGCAACACCCTTTTTGTTCGTTGGGAAAAATGTTTTGTTCTTCCATGTATATGTAGGTTCTTTCAGTTTAGATTGAAGTAAGCAATTTATAGGACGTTGATAAGCATGTAATGGGTCTATGTTTTTGGTTCTCTGTTTAGTTACTTTTGGCCAAGAGATAAGTAGTCCCTTGACATAACCATTAAGGTGTTAAGTTAGGTTCTATCATAAATGAGTTAAAATTAGATGGTAATTTGGCATGTGCTGAAGAAAGAGTATTAAGCTAAAAAATTGAGATCTGGTCAACCCCAGGTGATTTCCATTTATGGGATTTTTTTTAGTGCACTTTGAATTTCTTCAGTAGTAATATTTTCTCATTCTTGTTCGGGAATATCCCTAGTGCTATTCTCAAGATCTCGTATCCATGCGTTTTCACTGAATTATTTATCTTTTCCCCAGATGTTGTTCCAAAATTCCCAGACCTGTTCTTCAGATGGTACAGTTTCCACCAAAATTGTTTCTTTTCCTATTTCGCGGTAAAACTTCTTCGCGGTAAAACTTCTTCGTGTCAGTCTCGAACATTTTATTCTACCTGAAGAACTTTTGGCGCTTGTCATAACTACGTAACCTTTGTGCCTTAACATGGAGTTTTTGCTTGAGGGACTCTTCCTGTTGCGTATATTAGTTCGTTTAATTCAGTTAAATCAGGATTTATCTCATGACAGAGTTATTCTAACGCCTTGTTACCCATGTTTAATATATTTTTATATTTATGGGTATGTCTAATTTTTGATAGTGTCTCTCTTTCACTCATTTCAGTATGTTTTACTACCGATAGTTCTTCAACGATATTCGTTTTCATATCTAGCAATTCTTCCTCATCTATGACAACCTCATGTGGCTCTAATTCATCGATATTATTTCCAACTGCTAGATCAACAACATCTAAATTTCCTTCCACTTCCTTTTCTTCTATCTGTACCTTTATAGTGTCATTTTTTACTCGGTCTTTGATTATTG
>NC_051386.1:64528366-64530866 GCF_015228065.2 Penaeus monodon | reverse complement strand
GGGATAATCCCCCGAGAATAACACTCTATAAGAACTGTCTGCTATCGGGCATCTGTGGGAAGGAGAAGAAACTCAATGACACATACATCTTGCACGAAAGACGAGGCTGAAGAGAGAGAACTTCGTTGGTTTTCTTGGTGTCCTGTGCAAGGAAAATTTTCTTTCACTAGCTTCGTTTCTCTTAATTTGAAGTAGAATGGGTTTATTTCTTCTTTATTTTCTTTTTTTCCGTAACCAGTGTCTGTATACTTCGGCGAAACTGCCGAATCTCATGGGCTTTTGATTAATCCATGTATCCATTAAACTGTCCATCTGGCTGTCTTGTCTTGTCTTGTCTTGCTGTCTGTCTATCTATCAATATATCAGCCTACCTACCTATCTACTTATCTATCCTATCTACCTATCTATTCATCCAAGTATCCAATTCTCCCGAACAGAGAAATTTCCGATATTCCACATTACTCTGCCCCCTTCCCTCCACATACAAAGAAAACAACAGCTCCCCGTCGAGTCTAAATAAACTCCTAGCCACCGGTATGCAAAAGCTGTACTTCAGACATAAAACCGCGACCGGAACCTCGGACAATTGAATCATGCGTCACCGAACGTAAATATTCTCGTAACTTCGAACAACGCGTTATGCAGCGCTGACTTTACGAGGCTCCCTTCATGGGTATCGGCGTTTTTCTCGTGTATGTTATTATCTTATCTCTTTCTCTTATCTTTCTTTACCTGTGTGCCTTCCTCTCTCTCTCTCTCTCTCTCTCTCTCTCTCTCTCTCTCTCTCTCTCTCTCTCTCTCTCTCTCTCTCTCTCTCTCTCTCTCTCTCTCTCTCTCTCTCTCTCTCTCTCTTTCTCTCTTTCTCTCTCTCTCTCTCCTCGTGTTTGAGGAGACGTGACTAGAAGGAGCGTAAGCCTCGAGATTACTGTGTTGATTGTGTCCCTTGTAGTGAAGATAAGACAGATTACTCACAAACACGTTTCGTAGAAATAATTTAGGGAAACGTAGTGCTTGTCTCATTTAGAAAATTATTGTAATAACGACAAAGACGACGATGAGATCCAACCCTAAATATAATTGCCCATAGCAAGGAAAAAGTGAAGGATAAGAAAAACAAAGAAGGGAACCTGAGAAACTTGTTTATGACAATTCTACGACGTTTACCCTACTTGATATGCCAGTCTACTATTCGATATGAGTTTGTTTGAAAGAGAGAGCGAGAGAGAGAGAGGGAGGGAGAGGGAGAGAGAGAGAGAGAGAGAGAGAGAGAGAGAGAGAGAGAGAGAGAGAGAGAGAGAGAGAGAGAGAGAGAGAGAGAGAGAGAGAGAGAAAAGGGGGAGGGAGGGAGGAGGGAGAGTCCAAAGTCCCCAGTAGCGGTATGTTCCAGAAACATCAAAAAGAGAAATTTCTTCATTCAAATTCACAGAACGTTATTAGACATTGCAATGCCACATTGCAAACTTTTCCCATTATATTTTTTTTTATTGAGAGATGAGGGTTTGAATAATATATTTGAATGCCTAATTCCTGCTAGTCCATCACCTCTTCCCAACCCAACCGGAATATATCATAGATAATTAGACATTACCTACCAGTCTTCCCAGAGACAAACGAGAAGCAAGAACTACTGAAGACTAGAAATCGATGAGGAGAAAGTGTTTGCTCTCCTGGGGATACAGAACGAGAACAATTACGTGTCGCTGTTAAGGCACGTTTGTCCTGTGTCCAACAGTCGTAAAAAAGATAAAACAATAACCATCGACCTGACTACTAAACCCATATGTAATGCCATAGACAAGAGAGCAGTGCTAAGAAAGGAGGACTAATTTGAAGCGAACGTCGTAACGGAATTTCCTATGGGAGATTATCATAATCAAGATCCCTCTCTCTCTCTGTCCCTCACATACACTCTGTCTCTCCTCTCTCTCTCTCTCTCTCTCTCTCTCTCTCTCTCTCTCTCTCTCTCTCTCTCTCTCTCTCTCTCTCTCCCTCCCTCCCTCCCTCTCTCTCTCTCTCTCTCTCTCTCTTTCTCTTGTTCTCCCTCTCTCTCTCTCTCTCTCTCTCTGTGCACATTGTTGTGCATAATAAGAAACTTCTCTGTTCTTTAGGGAGAATGCTAAGCCGAAAACTCTATATATATTTCCATATGATAAATAGAGGAGAGCGTCACTAGGAAATATCATCCGGCGGGGTCTTCGGTATTCTGGGAGTGTGGTTCTGTTGGTGGCGGCGAAAGAAAGTTTTAATAGTTCCTTCAATTCTTCGAATTCGTGAGGAAGAAGTAAAGCCTCTAAATACCAGCGATCTATAACCACTGGCATTTATATGTTATTATCATGATTTTTGTTGACATTGTTATCATAGTAACTATCATTGTCATTAACATTATTGTTACCATCATCGCTATCATCTTTCAAATGTTACTGTGAGATTTAAGCCGGTATATATTTGACTAAATCTAAATTATTCGCTTTGAGGACACTGCGGGACGAAAGTCAAA